>NC_081418.1:51669733-51969733 GCF_949786415.1 Peromyscus eremicus
CAGCCTGGCTGCTCTTTGGCTACAGACATGGATGTTTGATGGCTAGCTAGCTATTCACATATAACGAAGGCAGGCAGGAAGAGCATAGGAGGAGAAATCATTACTGAAAATACAAAGTCTTTAAGGAGACTAGCATTGGAACTGGCTTTCTGAGTATAGTTAGCAACTGCCCTCTCATCTAATGTCTCATCTAGTAACCTAGCAGTCACAAGTTGACCCAGCCCCAAAGAACAAGGCGACTGACTGCAGGCTCCGTCCTAGACCAAAGGAAGTGGGCATGGCTGTTAGTCTGTGATTTCTTGGCAGGGGAGGCACTGTTATATTTTCCCTGTCAAATCTGTTAAGTCTATGGATCCAATTGCTTAGCCTAAGGAATGTTGTCTCTGCTAAAGATAAGTTTGTGGGAGTTTCAAACTGGTTAAAAGACTTATTCACACCACATCCCAACCTCTGAGTCGACCAGCTCGGACCCTGGCTACATTTCAGAATTCACTAGAAGTATCTGCTTCAGGACTGCAAACAGTCCCTCCAGAGAGCTCTCAGAGAAACATGAGATTTCTTCCCTTGCCTGTTTAAAGCTGTTATTCCAAGAAGATAGTCAGCCTTCAAAAGAGACTCAAATGTGAAACGAACTTGCTTGTAAGCTCCAAGGCCAGCACCAACCTTCAGAATCCACCAACCCATCCATCCCAAGGGGACTGGAATGCAGGGGGTGAGGGGGAGGGTGGTGTTATATTGCTCAGCCATCATTCCCTTACTTTCAGAAGGATCTCAAGGATTCATTCTAGCTTTCCACTTTCCCTGCCATTCTGTCAGGGACACTGTTTTCCTCCTCTGTGGTCCCTACTCCAGTCAACCTAGAAGGTGCAGACTTGCCCTATGACACATAGGTCATCCTAACCTGACCCTAGAACCTGGTGACCCTGAAAGGTCATCTGATTAGTTTCTGGTTTTAGGCCGAGGAACATCTAAGGCCACACTAGGACACGTGGTTATCTTATTCTTGTATGCAGCAAAGGACGAAGACATACAGATTTTCTCAACCGTTCATCCCAGAGTTTGACTCACTCTGACTGGCAGAACTCCTAAGACTAAATCCAAAGCGGTAGTGGAAGACAGTAGACTCCCGTGTCCAACCAGAAGCTACAAAACCCAGGTGGCCTCACCTCAGCCC
Source organism: Peromyscus eremicus (assembly GCF_949786415.1). NCBI lineage: Eukaryota > Metazoa > Chordata > Mammalia > Rodentia > Cricetidae > Peromyscus > Peromyscus eremicus. Next base: position 51,670,908 of record NC_081418.1, read on the forward strand.
AGGGCTGAGGGGGAGAAAGGAAATGGCAAACATTACATGTGGTGGAAAGTATAAACGGTCCTTTGTATCAACTTAAACCTGAAGCTGCTGAGGGCCTGGGGTGCACTCCAGGCTCTTGTCATCCGACATGAGCATCTCACCACCAGTCCTGTGGCACTCGGCTTAGGGACAACAGGGGTTGTCAATGACCAGCATGACATCGATGCCATAGGCCTCCAGCAGGTCCATGAGAAAGCTCCTGTCTCCCTGGGGGTCCAGTCCCATGCCTCGGGCATGCTCGGCTGTGAGAGTTTTGTCTTGACTGGCAGACACCTCCAATAGAGTCTGAAAAATCCGGTTATTTTGCTCTAGGAAAAACCTGCATTTCCAAGACAGGAAAGGGTGAGAAGACAAGGCAAAAAGGTCAACCAGATAACCCAAACATGCAGAGCCCAAACTTTGTAAGTCTTCCGAACTAAGTCTACCAATTTTTAAAGGGGGTGAAAGTTAACCGGTTATTAGAATGTGAATGATGTCATCAAGGAAACCATAGTTAAGAATCACCGGATGATAGAGAAATCTGTATGGATGATGGCTTGACTACTATTTTCCTGTTTTAAGCACAGCCTCCCGGAGAGGCTCCATAGACACCTTCTCTCCCTCTGTGTAATCATCAGGAAGACTGAAAACACAGAACCTGAAAAGGCAGTTCTGGACCAAGACTTCAAGCGAGAGACTGAAATGCACAGTCTTCAAGGCCCTGACTGGACCCGCTGCAGTTGGTAGCCAACAAGCCTGGCTGGAGAGCCCGGGGCTCTGCGCTGGCCTTGCGACCCTAGGTCACGGATGCTGTACACAGAATGGGAGAGCTCAGAGGAGCTGACGCAGGAACAGGGCAGTTCTGAAGCCCGCGCTGTGGAAAGGGGAGACAAGTGCCCTCACTGAGAATGACCCAGCTCCCAGCACTCGGGGTCCGCTCTCCTTGGAGCAAGAGGATACATTAAAACAGGTTTTCTAAGTCACAGCTTTACAGCCATGCTGAATGAGTAAATGAGCTGTGTTTGGAAAGGCATTCATTCAGCCATGCTGTTCTGGGGTTTGGGGCCTTCCACAGACAACAAAATGACGACTTTGTCACACCTTGACAAGACTGTGTCTGCCCATACACACAGTGTGTGTCCATTAGAAAGTGGACGCCAAAACAAGATAAACCTGTGTGAGGATGCCTCCATCAAAGCTAGGGCTTTCAGGGAGATTTGTTTCTACTTCAATTACAATTCTGCTCTGATTCTGAAACAGGACTTCCTGTGGTTGCTCGAATGCAACGGGTGTTGAAAGGAGCCAGCCCTTCCCATGGCTACTGGATCTGGAGAAAAGAGATTACCCTCGATTCAAGGGTTGAATGTCCACATGATCTCATAATACTCAGCACAAGGAACTGGTCCTTTCAAGGAGTGAGAGGGTGGAGAGATGGACAGCTATGTGATGACATCCTGGATGCAAATGTTCAACAAGTGCATGTTCAGGGTCCTCATTTTCTCTAGGACCTGCCCCGTCTCTTCAGCCACTCTGGGTTCACCCTTCTGGGTTTGCAGGACTAGGGCTACCTCTCAGGGCCTAGAGCACCGAGAGCCCCGAGAATAATAAAGGGCTTCCTCTGCGGCCGTGGGTTGCATGGGAGGGAAGCAAGGGGTCTGTCTATAGAAATTAGCACTGAAAGGATTCCCAGAGCCCCACAGCTGCTGCCCAGGCCAACTCACAGCACAAAGAGGTCTTCTTCACAAGGGTTGTAGTCTCCCTCAACTTCCTGGGAGTACAAGAGCATCTGCCTGTGAGAAGGGAGAACACGGTCAGACTCTAGTGGCTCCTGCATCCAACTACAGGACTGGCAGCAACCAAGCATCAACAATGCCCATCTCTCTCAGGAAGCCCCACCGGGCAGAGTTGGTGCCGGGCCACAGACTGGGAAAAGAACGAGCAAAGCTTGGGCTCAAACCCAGGATCTGTGGCCTGTTTTGCCAATAGTACCCCACCTTAGTCAAGTGGCTGTCTTGCCTGGCTGTGCACTGAATGGGGACTATAGGCTAACTCTTTCTCTCCTAGGATAAACAAAGAATTCAGAGTTCCACCAGACAGTGTGCATGCACCAGTTTCCTAATGGGTCCTGACTATGTAGATGCTCAATAAATGGCCATTCCAAACATATATGGGCAAATCTAAACAAGATCTTTGGGGGTTTCTGAAAGCTGGCGTTGTAACTGTTGCTTCACAGAGTTTCAGATTCTCAAGGCAATCAGAAACCACCCCTGTGTGTCTGCTACCCTGCAGTGAGGGCAGTATATGGGAATGCCAGCCTCCTAATGCACAGAACTCCCCTTGACTTCCAGCCCCTGCTCCCCGCCCCCTGCTTTTAGGAACGCTCAAGGAAAGGGGTGGCAGAGTAGGCTTTTCCTAGATTTCCCAGAGCCATCCTGCATAGGACGGTGCTGCTGACTGCCCTCCAAGTCCCTGGTCCTTATAGCACAGCACCGGCCGGGGCTGCACGCACTGGCACACACGGCGTGGGGCGTGGATACGGAGGACCAGCCAGGCTGCACGCACTGGCACACACGGCGTGGATACGGAGGACCAGCCAGGCTGCACGCACTGGCACACACGGCGTGGATACGGAGGGCCAGCCAGGCTGCACTCACTGGCACACACGGCGTGGGGCGTGGATACGGAGGACCAGCCAGGCTGCACGCACTGGCACACACGGCGTGGGGCGTGGATACGGAGGACCAGCCAGGCTGCACTCACTGGCACACACGGCGTGGGGCGTGGATACGGAGGACCAGCCAGGCTGCACGCACTGGCACACACGGCGTGGATACGGAGGACCAGCCAGGCTGCACGCACTAGCACACACGGCGTGGGGCGTGGATACGGAGGACCAGCCAGGCTGCACGCACTGGCACACACGGCGTGGATACGGAGGACCAGCCAGGCTGCACTCACTGGCACACACGGCGTGGGGCGTGGATACGGAGGACCAGCCAGGCTGCACTCACTGGCACACACGGCGTGGGGCGTGGATACGGAGGACCAGCCAGGCTGCACGCACTGGCACACACGGCGTGGATACGGAGGACCAGCCAGGCTGCACTCACTAGCACACACGGCGTGGGGCGCACTGGCACACACGGCGTGGATACGGAGGACCAGCCAGGCTGCACGCACTGGCACACACGGCGTGGATACGGAGGACCAGCCGCCTCACCTCTGCTCATTGAGCCGGCGGTACTTCTCCCGGTCTGCGCTGTTGATCTTCAGCAGGGGCTGCAGGTGGTCATGGTGTGTCTTTACATTCTGGTTATCCACGTAGACATCGTACAGCTCCCGCTTCTCCTCAAATATCTTCTCCGTGGTGCCTGTGGAGCCTAGGATTAATGAGGTAACCCCAAGGGGCCACAAAGAAAGCCACCCCAACGCTACTACAGGACCAAGAGTCCAAGAGCCTATTTCTGAGAGGAAAGGGTTTGGACACAGGGAGAGGGGGGGGAGGGCCCCGTACTTACAGGCTACATAGGACACCTCGACTTCCAGGCTCTCAATGTCAGCCACGTTCACATAGAAGAAAGGCTTCGACTCGGGGATGGTGCCCCCAATGCCAGGCAGTGACACATTGGCCAGACAACAGCAACAGTACACTGCGGGAGGGGGTCGGGGGACGGGACACAACAGAAGTGAGGAATGTTCCCTCCTATTCCCTCTCCTCCATCCACCCAAGACCAGCAGGTCAGTACCTCCCAATAGTTGGCCTACATGGAAGCTGCTACATTTTTTTTGTTTTTACCAAACCCCATATTGAGGCCTGCCCCCCCCCCCCAGTGTAGTAGTACTGAGAGATGCAGGATCTTTAAGATGGAATTACATCATAGAGGCGCCACCCCCATAAAATGTTCACTGTAGTCTGGAGACACCGAGTCAGGTATCTATCTCTAAAGTATGTTAAAATGTGAGTCTACTCATTCCCTCACGCTCTTCTTTCATATGTGATCTCTGCCACCATGGGACCTTCAGAGGATGACCAGATACCAGCATCCTTCTCTTGGACTTTCAGAACTATAAGTCCACCAAACCTCTTATGAATTCCCAGCCTCACGTTTTGCTAGGGCAATGGGAAGTTGTCTCAGGAGCTGGGAGAGGGCTTTGTTTACGCTACCTATCCTGTAACCAGGTGGTCTTGGAAAATCTTTGAGGGACCCACTGCAGAACTTTATATCCTGAAGGTCTCACCAGCAATTTATCATCGAATAGATGTTTCCTGAATTTCTCTCACTGGCCTGACTTAGACTTTGGTTCTGTTGACCTTCCCCTCCCTCAATGTCCTGGCCTGCTGGAACCTCCCATCCTCTGGTCCTCCTCTCTCCATCATCTCCTTCACTCTGCTGTCCTTACACCACTATTTGCCAACCTCTTACACCTGACACCTTCGTTCCCCACTCTCCAGGAGGTGCCATCCATCCCAAGATTACTAGATGGGCTTTACGTCACTCTCAAACCTTCTTCCCAAGCCCAACTATTCCCCACAGGTCCTGACCCAGTTATACAAGTTCCTGCTGTACACCTCCCTGGAAATGTCTCAAGCAGTACACACCCAAGTTAACTCCCCACCACTCCTCAGCACCTCATTTTGGTAGCCTCATCCTAAACTCTTTCTCAACTCTACTCCTGCATTCAGTCAAGCTGATCCAGTTTACCTCATCTCTGCTTCAGCCCAGACCCTCATCTCTCCCCAAGATACAAGGGTGACACCCCATCCGTCTTCACTGCCTCTAGACTCCACATTCTAAAATATAAATCTAACCAGAAGCCTTGATCCCACTGATATGGCCCAAACCCTTCCTAATGTGCTTAACAACCGAAGGACTAGAGCATATGTACTGGGCATTTAGGCAGAGCCCCTCACTTGGGCTCCTAGTTACCTCGGTAGCACACGACGCCCACAGGTGGGGGAGAAAATATCAGAATGCGCTTTCGGAGTAAGGCGAACTTCCAAAGAATGAGGATTTGTTCTCCAAAGAACTTAATAAACTGAGACATGCAGCCAGCCGGGTGTGTGATCTGGAAACACACAAGGGCAGGTGGATAGCTTGTTAGAGGTTGTCACTGTGAAACAGCCTTCCGTGATGAAAACTCCAAAGTACCATCAAGCATTATGATATAGTTGCCTCCACACAAAATGGTACCTGGTGGTTGATTTCTCTGATGCGTCAGCTCCCCTGACCGAATGAAGTTTGAATTTAAGAGAAGTGCAGAGGAAACGGCTAAATTTTATTATTTAAAACTCAGCAGTTTGAAAGCTGGAGAGATGGCTCAATGGCTCAGCACGCTTAATGTACAATCATGACTACAGGAGTTCAGATCACAGCACTACGTAACAGGCATCCTACAAACACCCGCAACTCCAGAACCAAGGGATCCAAGCTCTCTTCTGGTCCCTCGCATGTGTGTGCCTGTACAGGGGTTTCAAAGGCAGGAGTTTTAAAAAGTATTTACTTTTAGAAACTACCCTTGAAGATACAGTATGCCTCAATGAGAACATTCAACACAAAAACATTGAGCACCGTACATAATAAAAGGATGAGCAAACAGACTGAAACTGCAGGGACCTGGGGGCTACTGTGCACAGCAAGGTATCTGCAGTAGTCACAGGCAGGGAGGGTCCAAGGGTCTCAGGGCTACCTCTGGTATACTCCAACTGTAAACCAACTTCCTTGGAATGCTAACTGCAGGGAGCCGCCTTCCTGCAGGGCTGCCTTCTGGAAGGACTGTGCTGGGGCTCAGAGCATAAGCTTGAGAAATTACACTCCTGCCTTTGCCATTTCCTAACACAGAAGCCTGGGAAAGTGAGCCTATTTCCAGTCTGCTTTCCTAGTCCCTAAAACAGGGAGACCAGACCATGGGTTACCTCACCTGGCTTAAGAACCACCTGAGACAAAACACGAATGACTTACTAGAGCTAGGAATACCATGGCATTGAGGACACCAGTGTCACTGGCAAAACAGAGGCTTCAAACCAGATACCTGTGAGTACTTCAGAAAGCCACTTAGGTGCTTAGTTGTTGGCATAAGAGGGCTCATCTGCTATAAGAAAGGCAGGCTGGAGCAGTTCTGAAGATAGGCAGCTACCCCAAAGAACACAGTAACTTTAGCAGGCTGAGAGCTGTGGGTGACCTAAGCCCCTGCATTCTGTCTCCACTGGCTGTCCTCAAGCTTCAGAGCTTCAACGGGACTACCTAGACCAGGGATCTTCCTTTCCAAAGCAACCTGCAACCTCTACCCTGACACCATTCACCGCCCCTTGCTGCATGCAAGGCCATCCTCCACTGAGCATGACCGCTGTGACTCTTGGCCTGTTTTCTGTGCACTTCATTCGATCAGCAGGGAGAGAGGGCCTAGTTGATCAAGGCTGGTCAGATCTCTGCCAAGTCAAATGGCAGCCAGACAAGGGAGTCAGGGCACAGCCCCTCCTTCCGTCCCTTCCTTCTGTCACCTTTAGGTCCTTGACATGCATGTGCCTGCACTGCCCAGAGACCTGACCTGACGGGGGCTGTGCAAATGTGTCCCAGAGTAAGTTATTCTAAATTCTCATCTTATTTGTTCATCCGTGGATGCACAGGGCCATTAACTCAAGAACTATCCCCTGAATGGTTACTTTGTGCCAAACTACTAAGTATTCTAGTTTCAACAATGAATAAAGACACCCAGGCCCCGACTGGGACAGTTAACTGGTGGCCAAGCAGGTCAGAAAGCAGCTAGAATACAGCCTGGGGTGACAGCCTGGTGGGGAAGGGCAGCAGCTGTTGGGGTCAGATGGGAAGGTGCTCAATTGCATTCTGGGAGATGGAGACGGCTTCCTGAAGGAACTGACATCCAAGCTTCAATGCAGCGAATGAATCAGAAGGACAATGTTCTGGCAGAAGGATGAGTGTACATAAAGGCCTTGAGATGAAGGTCTGGAGAGATGGCTCGGCAGTTAAGAGCACTGACTGCTCTTCCAGAGGACCCGGGTTCGAATCCCAGTGCCTACATGGCAGCTTACAACTGTCCGTAATTCCAGAATCCAACACCCTCACACAGACATACATGGAAGGCAAAAGACCAATGCACATAAAATAAAAATAAATGAAATTATTTGCCAAGCAGTGGTGGCGCACGCCTTTAATCCCAGCACTCAGGAGGCAGAGGCAGGCAGATCTCTGTGAGCTCGAGGCCAGCCTGGTTTATAGAGCGAGTTCCAGGGCAGGTACCCAAACTACACAGAGAAACCCTGTCTCATAAAACCAAAAAGAAAAACAAAAAAAAGGGGCCTAGAAATGAGGGAATGCTGGTGCCTCAGGTCCCATACACAGGCCTGTGCCAGAAGTGAGGAGAGCAACCCCAGCTCTTCTGAGGTCAGCCACAGATCCCGTAGTCTTCCTCACCGCACCCTGCTCAGGTGCACAATGAGATGCGTGGTGCTCCCACTTTGATTGACATGTTTCTAGGTTCTGAGCTGGTTTCTCTGGGTCTTTTACAGAGAACAATAAAACTTTTCCCTTTTGAACATGTACATGATATTCCATAAAAAGCAAATGCAGTTATAACATATATGGCCAGTATCCGTGGAGGGCTGCTTCCCAAGACCCACTCCCCAGACACCAAAATCTGTGGATTTTGATCTTTTATATAAAATGAAATAATATTACCATGTAACATACACAGTTCTTCCTGTATACTTTAAATCACCTGTAGATTATTGACATACGTAATAGCCTATAAATGCCATGTGTGGTGGTTTGAAAGAAAATGGCCCCCAAAGGGGGTGGCACTATTAGGAGGTGTGGCTTTGTTGGAGGAAGTGTGTCACTGTGGAGGAAGCTTTGAGGTCTCATATATGCTCAAGATACTCCCCAGTGTTACGGACCACTTCCTGCTGCCTGCAAGATGTAGAACTCTCAGCTACTTCTCCAGCATCACGTCTGCCTACATGACGATAACGGACTAAACCTCTGAAACTGTAAGCGAGCCACCCCAGCTAAATGTTTTCCTTTATAAGAGTTGTCGTGGTCATGGTGTTTCTTCACAGCAGTAGACACCCTAACTAAGATACTATGTAATCATTGTGCAGCATTGTCTGCAGAATAACGAGGGAAAAAAAGCCTGTTATGTGTTCAGTACAGATGTGTTGCTTGACTCTGTGGAAACGGAACACAAACACAGGGCTAGGTTATACCGCCTCCAGGGCTGTCATTTTGTCCAAGCCCTTTCTGCATTATAAACAGAAGTACTGCCCTCCCTGATACCCCATACTTCACCTTGCTCTCAGGTCATATAGGTATCAGTAACCAAGTATATGTTCACTCACATTTTTCTGTCTTCACAGAAAATACACATAATATATATATTATGGTTTTGCCTGAGACTGTGATTATTCAACGAAGTATGATCATAGTAGGTACAGTTTTCTGCCCTTGTTACCCTCATACAAAATAGACCTGGTAGACTTTTCCTGTCATCATCTTATGTTCTGATTTATTATTCATAATGGCTCTTTACTATATGGACATTCTACCTATCTACTACTTGAACAGTGGTGAATTACATAGTCATATGTATATATGTACACACACACACACACAAAAAAAAATTCTGGTGTTTTCATATCTAAAGGGCAGATCCCAGCAGTGGGGCTGCTTAAACAAAAGGAACATTTATTTATTTTAATTGTTGACATGCTGTTTTCTGGAAAAGGAGACCCCCCCCCCCACTTGTATCTTCAGCCTATATAAGTACCTTTCTTTCTATCACATCTGGGAGGGTCTGACAGGTCTGTTAATGAGTTGCCTTTAATGGGGCAAAAGCCTCTTTTCTCTCCTTTTGTCCCTCTTTGCCTCTGGGGAGAGGAAGCCAGGAACATTCGGGTCAGATGTTGGCCACCTTCCCCTGGGTTTGGTGATAGCGGAGTAACATTCCTGGGGCTGACAGTGTTCAGTTCAATACACTCCCCCAATCCTTCTGATCAGCCTGTGCCCCTTACCGACTGTCTCTCAGCCACATCACAGGATCAGGAAATTCTCATGCTATGTCTCTGGGACTCCCGGACCACCTAGTCTCTTGTTATGTTCTTCTAATGGGAAGGCACGCCTTCAGGAGGGAGGGAGGGAGGGCTTCCTTCAATGCCTGGCTGCTGCTGCTGCTAACACTTCTCCAGCAGCAGTGAGCACCTCTCTCTCATCAGCTTCCAGCCTCTCTCAGCGCTCAGCACAGTTGGGCCATCCACTTAAGAAGTCCTGGCCTCAGAGGCACAGTGCTTCCCTCAAAGAGCCAAGCACAGGCTATGCAAGGACCCTCCTTCCTGCTCCCAGGGCTCTGATCCTGATGTCACTTTTCCTTGTGCCCCGGCCCTAAATATGGCAAGCAACATCGAAGGTGGCCCTGGTATTGACAGCCTTTGCAACCCCTTCTTTCTCTTGGGGAACCTAGCTTCTAAGTAAGAGACTACGGCTATGTTGCAGGCCTTTCACTTCTAGGATTTGGTTACAAAGAATTCTGACTTAATTTTGCTAAGAGTCTTTTTGCTGACCTAGATGAAGCAGACTGCCAAACTGGAATGTCCCACATGGTGGAGAACTGAGGGAAAACTCTAATAGAGGCCTTCAGTGTGGCATCCCTTAAGAAACCTGATCCTGTCAGCTCCCATATGAACTTAGGAAAATGGGTATTTGCCCAGTTGGGTCTTGTGCTGAGACTCCAACCCTGGCTGAAAGCTTAACTGACGTCTCTCATAACAGATCCTAAATCTGGGATTCAGCTAAGCCATGACTGGAGTCCTTATTCACAGAAACTCTGGGAACATATACACACACTACTTCAAGCTTTTAATCTTGAATGATTCGTTAGGCAGCAATAGCTGGCCAATACAGGGTAGAAACTATTGTCTGAGATTATTAATATAAGGGGTCACTGTGTTCTCTGCTTGCTCCTTCAGCCTTCTGACTTCTACACTACTGAGTTACTACTTGAATTACTTTTAAATACCTAACATACTCTCTTGGTTTGCTCATAAAATCTTACTTACTACTTTCTTTTTTCTTCTTATGGCCAAATGACATAAAAACTCAATCTCATTTAAGTAACTGGCTCTTGGCCCATCAGCATGTCTGTGTTCTCTTGTCCACATCTCTGCAAAAGCAGTGAAGGAGGGTAGGGAGGGGACCCTGGCTTTGGCACAGTCCTGTGTTTAGATTTTCCTGGTCTCCTAGCTATATGGCCTAAAGCACCTCACTGAACCATTCATTGATAAACCTCAATTGCTTTCAATAGGAAACAAGGATAACAAAACAAAACAAACAAAAACCCAAACAACCTTACTTTAAAAGAGTCTTGCAACAGGTATTGATAAATTAATAAATTAGCAGAATACCTAACTCATAGGATATGCTGAGAAAATAGAATCATGTTCCCCCTCCTATCCCAAGCCAACAGGTCTGGAATTAGCACCCCTTCTTTCCCACATGGCCCTAATGCTTTAGTGACCAATGCCTGTCCTGTGATTATTTGAATGGAAATGGCCCCCATAGGCTCACTGGAAGTGACACTATTAGGAAGTGTGGCCTTGTAGGAATAGGTGGCCTTGTTGGATTAGTGTTGGAGGTGGCCTTTGAGGTTTCAGAAACCCAAGTGTCTCTTTAAGGCAAGTGTCTGTCTCTTTAGGGCCAGTGTCTCCCTTCCTGCCACCACACTTCCCACCATGACAATAATGGACTAAACCTCTGAACTGTAAGCCAGCCCCAATTAAATGTTTTCCTTTATAAGAGTTGCATGGTCACAGTGTCTCTTCAAACATTAGAAATCCTAACTAAGCCTTCTCCCATAAACTCAGGCATTATTTCTTTACAAGAGGAGTCCTAATTTTCACTGAAGTATCTTGTGCCCAGCCACAGGAGGAGATGGAGAAGGAAGAGGAAGCAGAGATTCATATTCTTAGACTCTTTTATATCTTCTGAACACCTACTGCATGGCCAGATTTCTTGTTAATGTTAAGCAAACGTGCTAGTACCAATGTAAAGGATGCCACAAGATTTCCAAATAAAATAACATCAAAATAACATAGCTAAGAAATACCTTGTCTGTTCTTCAGAATCTTCATCATTAGTTCGGATGTTTGGCTTTATAATAGCAGAAGCAACCAACACAATCAAGGGCATCCTCCATCCTAGGAGTCCACCACAAGTGAGTGGTTCAGCATATATGGCTTTCTATGATTATAGAAGGCACTAGACGGCGCTAGACGGCATATTGTTTAAGGTAATTTGCCTTATGCTTAAATGAACCCAGATGCTTATATTTAACCCAATTCTATCAAAAGCAGAATTCCGTACGAGGCTGAGGCATTATTTCCTTATCATTTAAAAACTAATCTACCACAACTGTTCCCAGATATGTGAGAGAATGGCCAGCCTCACCTTCATCTCAGGGTACATGTAGCGGTGGATGGAAGGCAGCCAGTAGACGGGCGGTAAACTGCCACCCCTTCCGGGGCCAGCATGGAGAACCCCTTTCTTGTCTTCATAGAATGCAGCCAGATGAGAGTAATGTCCCGGCATCTCCAGCTGGTGGCTGTGTAACACATGTGTACAGTGAGCAGCTCTGCCCAGCACAACTGTGCATCTCTTACCCAAAGAGCTAAAGGCCCAGATGCACTCAGGAGGTCTGCACCTGGAGGTTACCTTCAAGTCCCCATTAGTATTAGACAAATTCAAACATGAGGCCTGAAACTCCTCGACGGCATGAAATACGTGCAAACGAACAGGCTGTGCTGAGTGTCTATTTCTTGAGCAAGCTATGCTGCTCTGGCCACATGTGCTTCTCAGAGCACTGTTTATTGTGGGAAGAGATAACCTGGAAGGCCACACACTCCCTGCCTACAGCTGCTTTGCTTTGTGTAGAATGTGAGCATGCTTCTGTTTGGTACTGTTATTAGTATTCCAAAGAAAGGAAAAGTAATGACTGAAGGCCACTGGGGGCTCACACTTTCACATCAAGTAATAATCCAAATGAATCAGAAACACACACACACACAGAGATGGACACACAGAGACACAGACACACACACACAGACAGACACACAGATACACACACACACACACACACACACACACACACACATGCTCCCTGCAGTCACATCCTGTGCTCAGGTCAAAAGCCTTGTCAACCATTCCCTGGATCAAGAAAATGAATGCCACTGAGGTCCTAGAGCATTTGGACAATGCAGAATCCTGCCTCCAAGCGAAGGCATCATGTTTAATGGAAACGTCAGAAGTTGACTTTTGTTCCCTCCCCAGAGCTATGCTGGAATCTCGGCCTTTACCTTGGTACCGTTCCCTCAGGACCAGTATTGGCTCTATTTGGATGATCTTCACCAAGGCGATAGGTTAAAGCCAGGTATTCTGAGGGAACTCTGATTCAGTGTGACTTAACAAGGGGAAATTCGCATACACTCGCAGGCTTAGAGTAGAAATGTGAAGATGAAGGCTGACATTGAGAGGATGCAGATGCCAAGGAACCCAGAGACGGGCAGCAAAGCACGAAGCCAGGAGAGATGTGGGAAGAAACCCTCCTGACACGGACAACTTGTTTCTGAGCCTTAGTCTCTGGAACTATGTGACAGGAAGTTTCTTTCTTCTAAGGCACCCCATGACAGATCCTGTTAGACTGTCCCAGCAAATGAATAGAAGGATGAATAAAGAGCCTTCTCAACCCTGGTTTCTTTTCCAATGACCACCAAACAATTAAAAAGAAGCTTCAGGGAGAAAAAGAGACATCATCATCGATTATAGGTGAAACAACGCTGATTACAAACAGACAACCCCTGCTCCTCCCATCCACTGACCCGCCAGGAGACTACTCCTCGCTGTAACTCAAACTGCTCAGAGTGACTGCCAGCACTCAGGGACAAGGTGAGGGCAAGAGACTTTGTGCACAAGTCTGTATTAAAAGCAGTACCATCGACTCATCATAGTACTTAAAAGAGATTACTGCTGGGCGTGGTGGTGCACACCTTTGATCCCAGCACTCGGGAGGCAGATCTCTGTGAGTTCAAGGCCACTCTGGTCTACGGAGAGAGTTCCCAGATAGCTAGGGCTGTTAAACAGAGGAACTGTGTCTCAAAAAAACTAAAAAGTGTGTGTGTGTGTGTGTGTGTGTGTGTGTGTGTGTGTGTGTGTGCATGCGCGTGCGTGCACACACGTATGTATTACTAGCTGTGTGTGACAGTATATACCTATACTCCAAGAACAGGCTAAAGAAAGAGAATCATAAATTCAAGGTCAGCCTGGATTACACAGTGGAGCCTTGCTTCCTCCCAAAGAAAAGTTTACAAAATAGTTACTAAAAGTAAGTGCCTCTCTCTAATTTTAGGGGTCTGAAAAGCTTGGATTCAGGAGGCAGTCATGTATTAGCCGTGATGACCAAGCATAAGGGTGCTTACAGCAACTGCTATCACTCTCAGAAATGCTCCTGGGCTGGACAGGAAATCCTTGGTGGCTAAGCTGTTCTGAGAAGGCAAAGGGTTGTGGGTACTCTTCAGGGAAATGTGTCCAGTTTGATGAGTAGGTAAAGTTCAAAAGTGTTTAAGATCTATTTTCCCTTAAAAGCCCATGGAGAATCTATATATTCTGTCTTAAAAGAGGTAATTTATCCAAGGTAATTTAAATAATGCACCTTCATTTTCTTTTTGCTGATTTGCTACTCATTTGCTGGTCTATCCACTCTGACTACAGTCAATGCTGTATTTGGACCAAGATTCTACAGAAAAAGTCGGTACTATGAGTCTTTTAGACAGGAAGCTAGAGACAAGGCCATGGAAACGGCTCAGCGGGTAAAGTGTTTTTCTACTAAGCCTGATCCCATTCCCACACACACAGAGAAATGTGTAGATGTAAAAAGAAAACAGCTAATGTCAGGACTCTGTCCTTAACAGCCTAAGGTATCCCTGCCTGCCAGGACAGAACAAGGCAGTAACAGACAATGTAGAACAGAAGACAGAAGCTCGGGCCTAAACAGAAATTCAGAGATGAACGTTATCCAACTGTCGTGTGGAAGCCTCAGAGTTTAAACACACTGGAGACTTTGTAATAGATCATCGAGCCATACCAACAAGAGAATGTAAAGGGTACTAGAGCAACAGAGTGCCAGCAGACAAGGTGGTTTTCAGAGATGGAGATGACGACGATGAGGTTCAATAAGGGCAGGAAAATTAAAAACTACTGCACGGAACTGCGTATCATGCCACCCATGGAAACTGTGCAAGAGTCCTGCTGTCAACAGTGGGGCTAAGTGACTCGGTGTATGCTGCTGCTATGAAGCACCTCCTGTGTGAACCAGATCAAGGATTCCCCTGTAGGAGCAGCCATGCTGGGTGGGATTCTCTTTAGGCCCACAGCCCCCTGCACTGATCAGCCACATGTGGTTATGCAGATGCCCAGGACAGAGACGGTTGCTGTTCCCTACCATCCTCTGCAGTAGTCCATCCACTGTAAGAATCAGAGATGCTCTGTCAGCTATCACACTTAGCCACTCTGGTGGAGTCCTTACTGGTCTGAACCGGTCTGTCACTGGGCTTAGTCAATACAAAAAAAAAATCAGGCATTCTCATTTACTGCTGGTTCATGGGGAAAGTACCATCACCATTCTGAAGGTGTGTCAAACATGTCAAACTGCACACGGCAGTTGGTCCCAATGATTCCATTTCTAGAAAATTGCCCTAAAGAACTGTTCTTGAATGTGAATTTACCCAAAAGATGCTCTTGTCTATAGGTGCAAAAAATAAGAAACAATCTTAAAGCCCAATGATAATGGAATGGTTAAATAAATCTTGAGTTACCTATTATGACATGCTGTAAGGTTACCAGGATAGTGTGTTCGATAATATGGGTAGAGGTCAGAGGTCAACCTTAGGAATGGTTTCTGAGGATTTTTTTTTTTTTTTTATTTTGAGTCAAGGTCTCTCACTGGCCCAGGATTTGTCTAGTAGGCTCGGATAGCTGGCTAGTGAGCCCTAGGGATCCTCCTCTCCACCTCCCCAGTGCTGGGATTATAAGCACGCACCACCACACCTGGCTTTTCTCTTCCGTGGGTTGTGGTGACTGAACTCAGATCTACAGCTGGAGAGATAGTAAAGTTAACAATTGTAGATAAAATACTAATAAGTCAGCATGGGACATCAGAAGTCAGAATAAATTTAAATGCAGATTAGGCAGTGCAGAAATTAAGTCTAGTTAACTTACACAACAGTCACTGTCCCACCCAGCCCTGACTCTTCTTTCCTCATGCCCTGTTATCAAAGTCTCATCTCTGTTCTAGCCTTTTTAATCAGCAAGGGAAAAAGATACAGAAGCTCTCAGTGTACCCATGTGAGAGCTCCTCTACTAGGGCAGAATGGAAATAGATAACTTGCTTTCTCTTGTATGAAAGAGAGAACAATATGGATATGTATTTGTATACATACATACATACATAAGTATCAATTTTAGAAGATACATGAGAAATTAATAGTGATTAATAGAGTTCTTGGATGGATAGGACAATTGGGGAAAGTCTGCTTTCTTCTTCCTTTAGTACACAGAACCTCCACAGTTTCGATGACATCACCCCTTCTGGAACTACATGTCCCCAGACTTCCTACGGTTGGGTATGGCCAGTGGCCAACAACTAGCCCACGGAATGTGCAGAAGTGATGTTGTGTTCAAGTTGTGATCTTTGCATCAGTCTCTCTCCTTCCTGGTTGAAATGTCACAGATAACAGTGAGTCACTTTCCACTGTCACACTAGGAGATGGGTAAGACGGAAGGCCCTGCTCCAGTCACCACCCACATAGGAGCCTTTCTTCCCATGTGGTCTGGGACAGCCAGGCTACAAAGCTGGGGTTCTGACTTGTTTGAGCCGCTGTACATTGGGGTCTCCTCTTTGTTACAGTAACTTAGCTTCTATCTTAACTAAAGCAGAAGTTAGTACCCAGAAAATGAGTTGCTACGGAATCAAGAACCACTGGCTTAGAAGCTGAAGAAGAGAGTGATTGAAAAATCACTGTTCAGGAAGAGAAAGCTGGTCATCTACGTTAAAATCCACTGATTTAGATCCCGTGAGGCTGGGAAAGCCAACTCCTCTGTACCCAAAAGCAGTTAAGACTCTTGCTCACTCCAGAATATTCTTGGGCAGATGGGGGGAGCCAGACAATAAGAATAAAATGTAAGATACAGGGAGTACCATGAAAATGAAGGAAAGAAGGATGGACAAAGGACATGGACTAGCTTAAAGCCCATCAACTTAAACTATGACCCAGGGGAGCTGTAGAGGTGGCTCCGTGGTTAAGAGCAATGGCTGCACAATGATGCGGACTGCAGTTCACATCCATTACTTGTATAAAAAGTCTGGCATCCTATACAACTGCAAATTAAAAGGCCAGCCTGGGCTACAAAGCAAGATTCTAACTCAAAATGAGTAAATGAATGAATGAATAAATAATGCATAGAATAAAATAGTTTATATATATACACTATATGTACACACACACACACACACACTATACACACACACTTATATATGTTGTAATTGTGACACATAAGGTCTTGCTACGTTGCTACTAATGTAAACTGAAAGCCTTTATTTCCTGGGCTAATGCACCACTGTGCCCACTTGTCAAGCATATTTTATCAAAGCACACAAATATACACAGCAGAAAGAGGCTAAAATTTTAATGGTGCTTCCAGGACTAGAGATAAAATTCACCAGCATTGTTTGAAGTTCAACTAGGTTACCTGCATTATGTTTTATATATATATATATACACATATATAGAGACTAATAATAATAATTGTAACTAATAATTTTTCTGCTTCTGTTACATATTATCCTATTACCCCAAATAATAAGTGATTTGACCCAAAACAATTTTTAAATTCCACCGGCCTACCTGGGAAAAAAGGTTAGTTTAGCAGCTGAGTGTAAACAAAGATCACGTTCATGTCTGATTAAAATAAATTTGATTAAAGTTGATGAGCGTATTAATAAAAACTGAAAGCAAATATCTTCCTCAGCTTTCATTATAGGATAAAGAATTATTTTGTAATACATTTGCTGAAAGAAAGGAGCATTGGCTGAGGCTTGACCCAGAGCCGCAGATGCCACACCTGTCCCACAGACTCCAGGTCCAGGGACTCACTGCACAGGCACCAGCTCGCAGATCCTGCTGCTTCCCCCAACACACAAAAGCCATGTCTGGAAGCCACTTACCGAACCTGGTTCTCCAGAAAGTGCATATAGCGGTAGAGCAGGGTGTAGGATGGAGAGAGGATACCCACAGACTTCATCCGTGCGCCGCGCTCCAGCTCGCTCTCCACAGGCATATTGGCAAAGCAGGCCAAGCCAAAGAAGGGCCCCTTCCGAAAATAGCTGAAATAGACCAAATATGCACTGTGGCTCCAGTTTAGGAAGAGGACATATCTTTGCTTTTTTTTTCCTTTACAATGCAATCTCGGCCCAAATAGCTATGTTCAGAGCTCCAAATAACCAAGTTCGGCTGTAAAAGAAGTCATCCAATCTCCCAGGGATTTGCCCAGGCTCCAAGACTCCAGAACTTGCCATCCCAGAGTCAAGGGCTAGAGTTAGCATGTCGTCTCTACAGGCATGTCACTCAAATGCCCACAGCCACAGACCCTGGTATCCTCTCTGGCATAACTAACGGCTTCCATGGGAGAGCGAGAACCAAGGTGATGTCCAGGCTCCTTTGGAACTCAGTCTGTTTTCTCAGCATAAATCCCGATTCTTTCAGTTCCCTGGCCTCCGACAGCATCAATGAGGCTGACACTTTACTTCTTTCCCCTTCACACACTTGGATCAGCCCTGGTTTTAGCCCAATGCAGAAATTAAAGCTACAAATTATCCTTAAAGCAATTTATCCCCTGGCTTCTCACAAAATTCACAATGTACCATTTATACAACACTAAAAACTAGCCTGCTTAAAGCTAGTATTCCAAGTTTATCATATAGATGTCTTAGGTTAAACTAAACTGAAACTCCTCTCTTACACTAAAACCAAACCTCCATGAGGGTCACACAATTGCTCAGTAATAGCAGAACCTCCACTGTAGGAACTGTCAGCTTGGGAGGGTCAGGACCCATTGCCAACTTCAGAGCTGGAACCCTTCTTGCTGGGAAACTGGATAAACACAGAATACGTACATACACTACCTGAAGACACCTCTTGATACCATGCTCTGGAGGACGTGGGAGAGGAAGGATCAAGTAGAGAAAGATGGGTTCAGAAGTACTCACATGAAATCAGACTGAACTTTATGGGACCCACTGGCCATAGACTTGAACTCAACACCTTCAAGGTCAATGTCTTGTGGTAAGCACCATTCTACCATGTTTCCTGTAGGAACAGAGGGGTCAGGTTAAAACAAACAAAAATCATTCCGAGAGAAGAGTACAGCACAACACACATTGCTTCTCAGAAAAAAAAAAAAAAATGTGCTGTTTGATCAGACTGATCCAGAACCAGTGAGGAGATAGATGCTCCTGGGCTCATCTCATCCATCTCTTGATGAACTACACCAGAAGACCAGGAGGGGGCAGTGGAGGGACCCTATCCCCTGCTTCAAATTCAGTGACCTTTGGGTGACTCCCTGTGGCTGTGCCACTCTACTCAGGTCACTCCCAAATCTTCCTCTCAAGGCTTCACTTCTCTAAGTCCAGGGAGATTTATTTATTTATTTAACCCTATGCTCCCATTTCTTCATCCTATGTTCTTACCTTGATCTCTTGAGATTGTTTTTGATCTTACAATCTATAGCCACAAGTATCTGACCAAAACAAAACAAAAACAGACAACAGCAACAAAACAAAAAACCTCATTCTCACTGACAACCTTGTGATGTTTGCTAATTCCTCAAAACCCCTCTCTTTCTCCTGATTTCTCTCACAGGATGCAATTCTGGATCTTTCCCTACTTCTCTGAGCAGTGTAGCATACCACCCCCTTTTCATCTCTCCCCAGATGTGGTCTTCTTCAAGGATCAATGATCAGTTCTTCACTTCAGGAATTTTGGGACTCAGTCACTCATAACTAATTTCTGGGTTTCTACTAAGCTAGGGGTTGGAAACATGAAGAAGAATAAGACATCATCCCTGACCACAATGGGATGAGAGTCTACCGGTAACAAGGTGACAGAGAGTAGTGAGACCAGCAGGTACAGCTCAATTGGATGACCGCTATGACAGAAAGTAGGCGACGTTTTAGAATCCAGCAACAACAGGCGTCCTCCAGATAGGGAATGAGAGCACTGAACGATTAACCACATAAGCTATGGGCAGAGAGAACATCATGGAAAAATCTGTCCTACTTTGTGCATATTCAAAATTTTCCAAAGTCAAAGAGTAAGTAACTTGCAAGAGTTCATTTTTGAGCAAACTGCTTAGCACTCCAAGTCCTATTTTTCTAGGTTTTCAAAACACCATCAACTACCTTAGCCACCACCACTTTCAGATCATCGTTTGGGTCATCAGAGAACACCTAGGCTAGTTGCAAGTCACTGCAGACAGCACAGAGGCTCATCCCTCACTCAAGAGCCCAAGGCACTTTCAAAGAATCTATTTTGGAGAAAAGAATCACAATTCTATCCAACTAATGAATTCACTGAAAACAAAAAGCATGAACAGGGAATTAAAATTCTATAAAACAGAAAAGGCTAAATTGACATTCTGACAATTGGATTAAAGATAAGAAAACATGTTCACAGGGAGTGTTAAGTTTGAGAGTCAAGGTAAGTTTCCTAAGCATCAAGTCTCCCCACATTCCTGCATTCTCTCCCTTATTATGCATGAACATCCATCTAAAATCCAAGGGATCTAACTGAGGGTCTTGTGTATATTAGACACAGTTGAGCTACATCCCTAGGCTCCACCCTACTCTTCTAAAAGTTTCTTTTACTCAATCTGAAACTACTTATAACTTGAGGAAATTTAACTTACCTAATCTCTGTACTGAAGCCTAGCTTTAAGTATAAATTATACAGCACACCAAGTTTTCCCAAAGAGAGCGTTCCTGCATAGGAAGCAAAGGAAGGTCAAGAGGCATTATGAACATTACATGCACATCAGAGTACCTCCTGAGAACCTTCCAAGTCCATTCTCTTATCCATCTTAACCATGGCCTGAATCAGCTGGCCCTTTTCAATTTTTATAAAAGCAAACAGCTATGTCTTTTGCTCATTATTTGTTCACCTATCGTGATAAGAATGTGTCCAATACATCACTTCAATCATTGGGGTGTAGCACTTTATCTCCTAAACTACTGATGCCCATTTAGGTGAGTGCTCATTAAAAGCTACGACAATTAGCACTGCTCAAACAATTCTATGCTTGCCATCTGGTAAGTGCCTGGGCTGGCTCTGGAAGGCACTCACCTGAGTAGGCTGAACTGCATGGCTCAAGACTTCCATTCAATGCATATTTCAGGTGAAAGGTGAAGGTGAATGTGAAGGAAGGGGTCACATCTGGAAGGCTGGTGTTGGGGCATCTGGTAGATTACCTGTACTGTTGGTTATCCTCACCTTCTGAGGTGGAAACAGCAGTCAGGCCTGCTGATGCTACAGACACTTTCCCCTGGACTGCCTTGAACTTCCTAAGTTAGGTGTGTTTTCTCGTCCACAAAGAACATCAACTTCTCTCTCTCTTTAAAAAAAAAAAATATTTATTTATTTTATGTACATGAGTGCTCTATCTGCATGTGCAACTTTATGCCAGAAGAGGGCATCAGATCCCACTATAGATGGTTGTGAGCCACCATGTGGTTGCTAGAATAGAACTCAGGACCTTTGGAAGAACAGCTGGTGCTCTTAACGGCTGTGCCATCTTTCCAACCCCGGACATCAACTTCTCTTATAGGACACCCATATCACCAACACTGGGGGCAACTGGCCAAGTGTGGTGGCACATGCCTTTAATCTTAGCACTTGGGAGGCAGAGGCAGGCAGATCTCTGAGTATAAGGTTAAGTTCCAGGCCAGTAAGGCTACATAGTGAGACCCTGTCTCAAAACAAAACTAGAAGCAGTGACAGACTGACCTAGGTCCCCATCCACTCCCATGAGTCCCATCTGCCTCCTCCTTCCCAAGATCACTGTCCTCCCCCACATCCACTTACCCTTTGACACTGAGCTCCACGCAGACAGCAGTCTTACACAGACTGGCTAATTAGTCCCCACATTACGTAAGATCTAGTCCCTGTGGCAATCCTTTTATACATGATGCAGTTACTGATTCTGTCTGAATCTTGACTGACACAATTCCCACATGTTCCTGTGGTTTCACTAAGGAACCTTCTAGAATCCCACAGCTATTGTGAACAGGGCTTCTCAAAAAAAAAAAAAATAAAGTACGGTATGAAACACTTTTATGGCCAGATTTTCTTAAGTTGAACGAAGACCACTATGCATATGTGTTTAATTGTAGAACTTCACCAAGTCTTTAGTATGTCGCTTTGCAATATGAAACTCAAAAAGATTGATAGTGTTTAATGTTTCCCCAAATCACTGACAATACATCTGGGTTTGTTGTTGTCTGTTTGGGGGGATTTTGATATAGGGTCTCACACTCTACCTAAACTGACCAGGAACCGACTGTGTAGCCCAATCCTCCTACCTCAGTCCAAGGACTAGAATTATAGGCATGAAGCAATATGCCTTGCAATAATTGTGTTTTTATGGAGCATTTTTCAGAGACTAATTTTATTGAAAGTCCCTTTGATGTTTTTAGAGATGCTGGTATAACAGGTACTGCAAACTGCCCCTCAATATCCATTCTTAAAACCTGCTATTTTTAGCTTAGTACAACGACTCCCAGTGAAGACTTTCTCGGCCCTTCCTGCATGTAGGTGTGGGATACAGACAGAAGTGAGACACATAGCTTCCAAAATGTGCCTGAAAGGGAAGGAACATGCTGCCCTTTTCTCTATCATGCTGCCTAGCATGAGGTGTGGATGATGTCATGATATAAGGAACAACAAAGCTATAAACCAACATGAACCCAAAGATCCGAGCCGATATTTCAATCTTTGGCAAGCTATTACATACATGAAAAAGGAATGGATCCTATCTCGATTAGACCATAGCTATTAGATGCCTGGTATTCATGAGCAAGTCCGTGTTCAACTTAATACAGCTGACCTAGAGGATAATGTCTCCATTCCTCAGCCTGGTTCTCCAGGTCCTCTACACTACAGCTCTGTGCCTGGCCAAACCTTACTGTACAGACACTGAAAGAAGCCAAGGAGGGAGGACATCCTGTCTGCTGTGCCCGATCCTTTTAGAGGGAGGCAGGCCCTTCTGGATTAGGACATCAGAAGCAGGTGGGCAGATCACGGACAGGGCAGAGGCTTCAGAATACCAGGCAGGGCCGAGTTCATTTCTGCTGACATGCTCCTTGAAGGAAAGGAAACCAGAGACAGCTCCTATTTCTCTTATCCCAGCCTAGCACACCTTAATGCCTGTCTCTCTGGCACTCTATAAGACTCTGAAAGGCTGGAGAGGAAGACTTTTGCTTGATTTTTTTTTTCTACATCCAACATAGCTCAGTGCCTAGGACAAGAGAGGAAAGGTAATGAAACCAAAACAAATGGAACAATACAGCTTTATTAGGAACAAGCATGTCTTTTAAACAGCTAATTGATGAATCAGTGGGAATTATCCTAACAGTGGTAAAAAAACATTGTGGCTATATAGGAAAAGTACCTCACTCTGAGGAAGTTCATTCTTAATTATTTAGGAGTGAGATTTAAACATCATGGCAATTTATTTTCAAATAGTTCAGGGAGTATATTTAAATCCATATAAAATCAATGCCATTTACAATGCCTGCTAAACTTGGGCCAGTGCAGCTGATTAGGGAACAATTTGAACACAAAGAAGTTCTTACTTTGTATTACAGAATCAATGTAATTCCAATTAAAAAAAAAAAGAATCCAGCTAGTCATTTAATAAATAATGACAAAATAATTCTAAAGTTGGGCAGGCGAGATGGCCCAGTGGGTAAAAGTGCTTGACCAGAACCTCTGAAACTATGAACGAAAGCCAACCTTAGTTAAGCTGTTTGTGTCAAATATTTTACTCCAGTGATGAGAAGTAACTAATAACTCAGGGACTGGATGAAAGAGCTTTTCAAATTACTTTTCACATGATTTCAACCATGAGACACACCAGAGAATGCAGAAGACTCAAGCCATGAAGAGATGAAGAACCTGTGTCTGGTGTGTGCTGGGAGCCACCCCTACCCCACTAGTATTACAGCTTTCCATCTGAGCTCAGGTAGCCCTTGTCCTAGTTCACCAGAATTCACCTGCTCAACCCTCCACCACCTGCCTCCTTAGGCAAATGAGAGGACTCCATCCTCATACAGGATTTATGTGCTTCTTATCCACCTCGTACACTGGAGACTCTCCTGCTCTTCCTACGAGGCTCTTCCTCCCCACTCCCCTCTTTCTCTTTCACTGTGACTCTGATGTTTTTGAGGGTTGTGCCCACCTCTCACTTTTCTCATGAAATGGATTTGCATTGCATGATATTTCCTAGCCGAAGTTTCTGGCACACATTATTTCATGTTATAGTGGAATTGACTATGTAAGGCTGAAGCCAATATGACAAAATGTCAACAGATGGAGACGCTATGTCAAGGATAAACAAGTTCTTTCGTTTTTTTCCCCCGAGGTTTAACCGATCTGACTACAAATCAGGGCAACAAATGAAACAGTAGAAATTCACACACACACACACACACACACACACACACACACACACACACGTCTGTCTGTCCATCCATCTGTCAATCCATCCATCCATCCATCCATCCATCCATCCATCCATCCATCCATCTTTGACTTTGCAAAACCACAATTAAGAGAAGGGACCATACCTAATGTGGAACAGGGAACTATTATGATTTGAGGTCATCTTTCTATAAAAGTATTCTGAATTGGGGACCAACTTCTATCTATAATTTGTAGAAGTGTCAAGAAAAGTGATTTTGCAAAAATGGAAATCCTTAAGGGAAAATATTTAAGGCCAGAAAAACTTTACACGGAGTACTCCCTACCTATCCCAGGCTCAGAATTCATACTGTGCTCTCAATTTCGCCAAACATCCTCACTCTATCAACAAAAACGTAGTCTGGCAGCATGGACGATCAACAAGACGTGACCTTATAAAAGAGCATCATCACAGGCCTTTCCCTTCTAACTCGCTTTCCTTCCAGCTTTGCCTCCTCCCAGCTTTTGAACCACACCGTGGGCCTGCCATCACAGGGACCAACAGGTCCTGCCTAGCCTTTCCTACAAAGACAACTTGGGGGAGGATTTCACACGGTCACCGAAGGAACCAATGTGGTGGTCTGAATTGTGTACATTCAGCCAGTCTGGTCATTCAGTAAATATTGGCGGAGCCTAACTTGGCAGCACAGTGCCCAGCGCTGAGCTCATGCAAAGGCAAACATGCTCCTATTCAAGGGAACCCGGACTAACAAATAATTGGGCTAGCCGCTTGTGTACCTTGGGGAAGCTAATGGGACTGTGGATGTACACATCGGTCTGAACTCTGCCATCCCATTGCTCCTAAGGTCAGCCTAGGGGCTCTAGGTGAGGGCCTCCCAAGCTGGTGTTTTAGAAACTCTTGAGGTAGACAAGACATAGGCAGTCCCAGACTAGGGATATACATCAATGGCAGAGCACTTACTTGGCCTTTGTGAAAGCCTGGGTTCAATTCCAGGTTCCATAGAAATAAACAAAGCTCATAAGATAGGTTGTCGCATCTATATAGGGCTGCCTCTATCTTTCAACTCTTCTGCTTACATGTGAAATAACCTTACCCCCTGAGTACTGGATGTCACAGTCCACACAGCACAGTCCACATCCTCCTAAAACTGACTTGCAAGCTGAAAAGCTCATCTCAAAATGTTTAAAGTACAGAAAAATAACAATCTTGAACCCAATGTCTTATAAGTTAGAAATTAGGCTCTTCCCTCTATTGTGAAGTCAAGTACTTCCTCTTGAGGTTTCCTGTACTGGACAGTGAGTAGCATCTTCTTACAACTCCTTTAAGCCGAAGGGTGGGTAGAGCTGTCTAACATCCCCTGAGACTTGTACGTTGGTTTTGATCTCTTCCCTCAGCTCCTCCCCATCAGTACGTACTTCTGTGCTCTAGCTTCAGCCAGGAGGTAAAAGGGATTTCTATCTCAGAGATTCAGGAAAGAGCCAGATATAGTGGCTCATATCTGTAATCCCAGCACTCAAGAGGCCAAGGTAGGAGTCTGAGGCCAACCTGGGCTATATGGTGAGTTCCAGGTCATCCTGGATTAGAGTGAGAGATCCTGCCTCAAAATAACAAAAAGGAAAAAACAGTAATAAAGGCAAGAAGCAGGAACACTGTTGGTCCCAACAACACAGTACTTGTACATAATCACTTTTTAACATGCCACTAAATCCTAGAGATAGAAGAAACTGCAAAGAATGTTTGTTTGGCCCAGTTCCTGTCCAGCCCATATCAATTGTCTTTGGGTCTTACGTATTTTGATGTAATCTTACATTGCCCTAGATGAGAACACAACCAAAACAAGAGGCAGAGACAGAATGGAGAGTTCTGAATCGGGGAAAAGATAATCCTGGCAGTTTCGAGGCAGCCATATGTCAGCCTATGGCTGAATTCCAATGCACTAATTTTACACAGGAGAAAAAAACCTTCTAGTCACAGGCCACTCACACTCACTCTGGTGTACGTCACAGCTCTAAATGTCTATTTTTCTCTTGTGTGGACTGTTGGGGAGGATCAGAGGCATGCTCCTTGAACCCCACAGTAGAGGTCCTAAGACCCAGCAGGCATACAGTAAGTGGTAGACATTGTAGTGACCACCCTTACTTTTCTCTCTGTAGATCTTCAGGAGAAGAAACTAAATTCACAACAGATGGCCACAAACTTTCCGCCTGAAAACCACAAAGCAGGTGAATCACCAACAGCTCAGGAACGTGTCTGCCAATGTGGCATTAATCAATAACCACAACTGTATTCCAATCAACCACTGACAGGTGATGGAAAACACAGAGAAAGGGCAGTGGCAGAGTTAACCCTCCTCTGTGACTTTCCGATCGCCTAGGAGAACTGACTTCCCCTTTCCGACCCCGTGAGTGGGTCATTCTTAGGACTACTGTCCATTTCCAGAACTTGCTTTCCACTGTCAAGCCCCTCCCATTTCTGCAAGGAGTCAGACGAGCTGGGCAGCACTCCAAGTTACGACTTACTTGGGCACCAGACCTAGCCCTAATCTCACAATACCTTTCCACCCGCTCTGCCTGTATTTCCATGACTGGACAGGGAATCTACAAAGTTTAAAATGAGAACTAGAGTGCGTGGGTTATTTTTTTTTTAAATAGGTTGTTATGTAGCCCAGAGTAGCCTTGAACTCTGAATTTTGGTCATGCAACACCATACCTGGCTGTAGGTGTGACTGATTGCAAATATTCCCATTTGACAGATACATGGCGGCATTCAGACGGACCAAGAGGTGTTTGCATAATATGGGCAGTGGCTGGAGGCTAAGAGAGAACAGGTGACTCATTTGTTATCGGGAAGGAACACCTTGAAAAGCTCGCCAGGTGATACGCCCTGCAACCATCTCTCTTCCCTTCTGAACCATCCCAAGGCAAACAGGCACACAGCCCTGGAAATGCCCCCAAAATAACAGCAGTGGAAAGAAAGAAATGGTCTAAAGTAGGCAGATTCACACGATACCAGCCAGGAACTGAGGGGTTAAAACTCCATCAGCCTCTACTACTCGGGGGCAGCAGTTCCTGCCACCAGCAGGGGACATCCCAAGGGTGGGGTTACCTTTTTCCTTAACCAAGCAGAAAAAAAGGAAATGTTACTAGAAACCCAAAGAACAAATTTAAAATCAGGCCCTAAATCGTAGACTTGAACATAACGAGAAAAGCAATATTCTGGCAGCCAACCTCTTCTACCCAGCATGCCAAGTTATCATCTGGGACTGGTTTCAATAGCAGCTTTGTAGCCCAGATGGCCAGCACTACCACCCTACAGCTAGTTCTCAGCTCCAGATAAAGACTCTGTGTGTATTGAGCAAGCCTTACCTTGAACCTGAAGCCCTTGCTCTTCGTGTCCTTTGTAGGCCAAACAACCCTAAGTTTCAAGCAATGAGCCAGGAACCCAGAAGAAATAACCACGTCTCTACTTTCCCCTCTGATTTTTTTTTTTCTGACAGATGCCCAAAGCAGCATTCCTAAGCTTATGTTTAAAAGTGCGAACGAATTACTCTCTTCCTTCCATTCGTCAGAGGATCGCTGATCCCCATCCTAATGAAGCACGCACGTTCTGCCAGGGATTCACCCTCCTCATATGCCTTCTGCCATGTGATGGTTGGTCCCTAAGCGTCCACTTCACTAGATTTCCGATCACTTTAGAAACACACCCCTGGGTGCGTCCGCCAGGGTGTTTCTGCGAAGGTTTGACTGAGGAGGGAAGCCCCACTCTGAATGGGGGCAGCATCACTCCATGAGCAGGAGTCCCGGGCTGAAGGAAAAGGAAAAGGGTGAGGAAGCAAGCTGGATGCCAGCATTTGTCTTCCTTCGCTTCCTGTTCATGTGATAGGATAGCATCCACCACCTCACGCTAGCAGCACCATGTCTTTCCTGTCCTGATGGACTGGATCTCCTTAAAGCACAAGCCAAACCCCTCCTTCCTTAAGAGGCTCTTGTCTGGAATTTTGTCACAGAAGCTACAAAAGTAACCAACTTACCCTCTTACATCCACTGCCAGACAGACAAACCACAGCTACTGATTCTCTCCTCCTGATCCTGTTCTCCACATACATCCGTAAGGTATGTATGCTCTTACACACTGACTTGTACATATGCCATAAGTAACCCGTACTGGGTGAGAGGACACGTGAAATGTGCACTGCCTAAGCAGTGGTTGGAGTGGATTAGCTCCTAAAAATGCAAGCTGAGGACAGAGGCAGGAAAGACATGGGCAAGTGATCAGACTGTGGACCAGAGTGAGACAAATGAGCCCCCGCTCTGATTTGGGTATAGCAGAAGTATCTACTTGACTACTTCTGGTAATGCAGGCTGAGGGACTCAGGAGAGTAGACAAGATCCTAGTTAAAACAAAGAGACACAATTCTGGGCACTGTGAATCCTGCAGCCTGCAGGACAAAGTGGGTTTCACTCACCTCTCCAAACTGTCCTTCCTCAACCTCCATACACATCGGCACAGTGGTGCTCTTTCCTCTGCCCTGGTGCTGAGGTTTGTGACCCAGCCTATCTCAGCAGCCTTCATTCACTCCTCTGCTACTTCTACGAGATAGGCTATATGACTTTAGTTTACACAAGAACTACCAGCCTATTTCACAGGATGAGAGGAGCCGTTTATAGGGCTGGACTAGATGAAAGGAAAAGAGATGGATAGGAGTGTTTCTCCTCTCTCCTCTCTCTTAATGCTCACCCAGGTGCACACATCTTCCTCTCCCCAGATCCCTAGGAAAGTGATGAGGCAATGTGAGGGGGCAAAAGGTTCAGGCAGCAGAGTGTGCTTGAAAGATATCTGGTTAGAGTCAAGTAGTTCCTGGCAGTTAATTCCAAAAAATGTAACCATCCTTGCAAGATCCTTGGTGCCTTTCCCCATGAACAAAGTATAAATAATCAGCAAATTACAGAGTAGTTAGAATTAAATCAAACAGGATTACAGTAAAATGCTTGCACAAATGTCACAGTATTAGTGACAGCTCTGTCTCTTCACATTAACCTTAGTCTGAAAACCATCTTCTTTCTCTCTCTCTCTCTCTCTCTCTCTCTCTCTCTCTCTCTCTCTCTCTCTCTCTCTGTGTGTGTGTGTGTGTGTGTGTGTGAGAGAGAGAGAGAGAGAGAGAGAGAGAGAGAGAGAGAGAGAGAGAGAGAGAGAGAGAGAGAGAAACCAGAAAACCACAGTCAAAATGGAAACCCATGCAAGGTCTTTGGGGGCTTTTATGAATTGATCAATACTAGTGACCAACTGATGGATACCAATAACTGATCAATGAAAGTGAATGATCAACAATCTATTTTTTCAGCTCTACTTGTGATTATTGTGGGGTTTTCTTTTCCCTTCCTTTCCCTAGGCTCTATCACCAGACAGCTAGCATTATGCAGTGAGGGGTCACCAATGTCTCCTTTCCAATTCTTACACTTAAGTGACTTTTAAACTTGCCTCTATTTACCTTTACAGGAAGAGGTACACCACAGGAAATACAGTTAGCTAAAAAGAATTTTTTTTTTTTGTCTAACATTAAGGGTTTTGCTTTTTAAAAAAAAAACAGTATTTTTCCAACTATGTATGTATAGGAGTCCTAATTATATGAGTCAAGCAATATGTGTGATGGACATTAAGAAAAAGGTACAGAGGGGGTTCGATACTATTTCTGGAAACTCTGGCTTCAACTCTGGCTTCCTTTGGTTCGAACGTGCTGGTTGTGATGTAAATATAATTCCACATGGCAGGTCAGAGTCAAAAAAGTTTGGAAGTCAATAGAATAAGGCAACGAAGCAACAGACAGGATTCAAAGTTCTCCTTCCCACAAGCCCTGCTATTAAGAATGGGGCTTTCGCCTTAAGGGACCATATGCCTGTTGGCTGGCTCAGAATCCTTGACCATAGTTAAGCCATTCTGCCTAGAAGCCACCAGCTTCCATCACATCTGGATCCCTTTCACATAATCCTAATCTTCCTCCCATCCATACCTTCAGGGTAGGAAGACTAGTTTCTGGGAGTAGGAACTTCCAGAAAGAAAACGTTTCCTTCCCTCACAAACACTAACTCCTCACTCTAGCAACTCCAAGGAGAAAGCTAGGAGGACGCATCTGGGCGTTCCTCTTCTTCAAATACGAAGCAGAACAGCAGCTCCGGGATGTCGATGCCCCTGGCAGAGCCCACAGCCGTGTCGTTCACTTGCACACTCCCCCCCCCCCCGAACCGCCCACTGTTGCAACGCACACCCCCCCCCCCCCCCGCAGTGGGTGGTTAGGGTAAAGACGGGGTGACATAACCAGTTAGTCCTCCTAGAAAGACAGCTTGCCAGAGAAGCCTTCTCCAACCCCATCCCCGAATGCTCCCACGTTAATTCCTCAAAATTAAGCCTTCGGAGAAAGTGAACTTAGCGGCTGGGAAAGTTACCTCGCTGGGAGCAACCACAAGCAAGGGCGGGCACAGAGCATAGGGTCTTTTTGGACCAGCGTGGGGGGCGACGTACGCGGGGGGTGGGGAGTGGGGGTGGGTTCCCTCCTTTCGGTATCTAAAAGAACCTTCCAGCCGAACAGGAAAACAGAGAAAACAAAAGCCAACGTGCCTGCGGCCACAAACCAACCCTCCCGCACTGAAGCGGAGCAAGCTAGAGAGCGGCGGAGAGGCACCGGAGCGGAGCTGAGAGCCGCGGCGGGACGGAGAGGGGGGCGGAACAAAGCCCCGGGGATCCCTCGGTTCTCGTCTGGGGACACAGTGCCCCCGTTGCCCCGGGACCCCAGAGCGGGGAGGGATGCAGGTGTGTGGGTGCGAGCGCGCACGCAACGGGTCCCTCCCCCGCGCCCTCCGAAACCTAGCGGGCGGTGTGCCCGCCCCCAACCATCTCTCCATCCCTGAGCATCTCTCACCCGAGCGGGGATCGAAGGTGACTACGAACACAGCCACCACCTGGTCCTCCTCCACGTCGCCCAGCTCCAGACGCCCGGGCTGCAGCAGCACTTCGGGGGGTGCTGGCTCGTCGGGTTCCCGCCTTCGGGGCGCATCCGCGGCCGCTCGGCCGCTCCCACCGCCGCCCCGGGCCCATCCTCCCGTCTGCAGCGCGGGGGTCCTGCGGCACAGAGACCGCGGGGCCCTCGGCCCAGCGCAGCAGCGGCGCCGCGTCTCCCTGCTCCACCATGGCGAGGCGAGGCGGAGCCGAGGCGCGAGGGGCGGGGCGGGCTGCGGGCACTCCCCTCCGGGCCTGCCCGCCCAGCCGCTCTGCGCCGGGCCGCCACTCTCTTGGTGCCCGCCGAGCTTGGCCACACCTGCCCCTGCCCCTGCCCCTGCCCCTGTCCCGGCCGAGGCGCGGCGCCCGGAAGCTCGGCAAAGTGGCCCGCTCGGGGTCGGCGCCCCAGGGCCTGGTCTGGGCTTTAGCTCTGCATCTCTGCATGCCGGTGCTCTTGACCCAGAGTGTGGGATGCAGGGCGCACATCCCTTAGTCTGTCCACCTGCGCGTGGGTTGAAGCGCCTTCCCACCTAGGATTCCACTGTGAATTGTTGTACGTCACCATTATTTTTAAGGACCAGGGCACATAAATTATATAATCCCCGAGAGCTTGGTGAAAGCTGCCTCCAGGTCAGGAAGTGAAGCAGAGGAACGGCTGACTTCCCAGGTGTTTCAGATATACACATGAATCAGGATTGAAAGGACTGGAGGGTGGCTGATTGGGAGGGTAATGGGAATTTATTTCCCTTTTTATATGCAATTTGAAGATATTAAGCTGGAGGATTATGGGGGTTGTTCTACATTAAAAAAGAGCAGGAAAAAGAAGTCAGAGGAGTGGGGAAAGTCAGCCCTTAAGCCTGTGGCTTTGGAAAGTAAGGATTGTCTAGGAACTCCTTTTGTATATTTACAAATAAATTTTTGAATGTCTCAACTCTTGCGGGGGGAGTGTCAATCTGGTGACTAGCTCAGAAGTATGCATAAGAAGCCATTAAACTCATGAGAAAAATAAGATGGCAAGAGACAATTATGTAGATAACACAATTCACCCCAGGTTTCAAGAAGGCCCAGTTTCTGACAAGGACTTGGTGGATTTCTGTGTTACCTGTTACCCCAGGGGCCTTGTGAAACTCATGGCCTCTCTGCTAGGGATGCAATGATAATATGCCTTAATCCTGTTCTCAAGAGAATCATCAATGACTGCCTACAGCTGCTGCTAGTTCCCAATATGTGACTCTGCGATTTAACAATAAAACGTTTTACCAAAAAGAGGAGGGATTGCTGTCATCATCGTTCCTTAGTTCAACCTGACCTCCATCCCCTAAAGACATGTTAAGTGACTATCTCACTCAATTAATGGAGTAATTACTGAAATGGGAGTCTGGAGATGTACAAACCAAGCCAGGGTTTTAATTCAAGGGCACTCCAGGCTGGGTTAGTCACAAACTCTCAAGGCCAGACACCAAAGCCCAGCACTTGAGAAGATTGAGCCACAGCCAAAGCTTCTGAGGTTGAGACAAGATTTTATTTTTAAATCAAAATGGAGGTTGGTAGATAATCCTTAACCTTTCCAAAGTCACCAGTTTTAGGGCAAATCGATTTTTTTTCTTTCTTACTTGAAAAAGATCCTTTCCTGGTCTTTTATGGCAATGTGTGCCTTTCTGAGCACCCCTAATTTAATGCCCTAGGACTACATATATACCCATAAACAAACTTGTAATTTCCAAAGCATTCAGCTCTCTGTATATGCAGAAGAGAAGTTTCCCAACTGACAGCCATGTTCTGTCTTCAGCTTATTCTAGTTTGCTAACCATGGAGCCCAGTAGTATATTCCTAGTGCTTTGCATAATGTTGCTCAACAGAATCTGTGAACTCAGGAAGTGAAAGCAGAGGCTGACACTCCCATGCCACGGGCCCTCTCGCCGGGCTTTCTCTAGTATCTTGCAAGTGGTAGGTGCTCAAAGATGTTAGTGATGGTGATGATGCTCTGTTTTCACATACACATTCACAATCTGAAAGATGCTTTCATACCTGACCACCAGATTAGCCTCTGTATCTACTGAACTGTCGCACGATGATATTGAGTTTAGCTGTTAGAACATTTCTGCTTGGGAACAAGTATTTGAGAAACAATGGGAGAAAGGCCACTCACTCATTTTCAGAGATACTTGGCTGAGGTAATGATATTTCAAAACATGTTCACCTAGAACACCATGTCTAAATGTTAAATCTTTTACTTTCTCAAATACTAAATATAGCTACATTACATAAAGTACAGAATATTTTTAATCTACAGCCTCAATATAGATAGTAATCATAAAGACTTAAATTGTCCCATCTCATCAATTCTAGAATCAGAACGCATTTGT
The DNA here is from genome assembly GCF_949786415.1 of Peromyscus eremicus. NCBI lineage: Eukaryota > Metazoa > Chordata > Mammalia > Rodentia > Cricetidae > Peromyscus > Peromyscus eremicus. The sequence goes on from NC_081418.1 coordinate 51,704,089, forward strand.
GTTTAACCATGCTCTGGTGTCTGACAATTGTCACTGAGGTCTGGTTGTCACAGAAGAGATTTCCGATCGCTTTGTCAGCCGTGGGAAGGAACCACCAACCCGAGACTAAGCTGAGTGAAAGGCCCTGCTTGAAGTTCCTTGGGTAGTGCTGCTAGTGTGTCTTCAAACTGAAAGCTAGTTGAAACAACGGCTTGTAATCCTTAGTTGAGATTTTTCTTCCCTCCCGCTAGTGACAAGTTGAAACAGGAAGTTTTCTTATCTAGCCCTCTTTGTAGGTGGCTGCTTTTATATGGCCATACCAGAGCGGAAGTGTGATGTAATGGCTTGTCTTAAATAGATATTTATTAGATGTTTTCTTTCTGTGTTTGCTTGTTGACAGTATGCTCTGTGTTCCGTTTGTTTTCTTTTCCCCTTTCCGTCAGATCATGAACATTTCGGTATCCTATAAAGGAAAGCGCCATGCATTATTTTTGTGGCTAGTGTTATGTGAGAGTCGGATAATTTATATCACCATCTGTCACTGTTGGAGAGTACAGCTCTTCCCCTTCTGTTGTGTCTGAAGTTTTGACCGAATTTCACACTTACTGTAAAGCTCTGTAACCTTCAGCCCTGCGCACAAACTGGGAGAGAAGTGAGAAAGGGAGCTGTCTCTCAAACTCATACCCCAGCAGGAAAAGCCACTCTCAGGCAATAAATAAGATGTAGGATGAAGCCAGACAGTCAGCCATCGGGCTGCCGACGTGCCGACTGCTAGAGGTGGCTGACTGGGTTCAAGTACATTCTTTTCTTTTAAAGGTCTTGATTGTTATATGTTTGTGTTTTGTGATTGAATCTATTTTTTTTTTCAAAATACATGCTAGAAATTTGTGTTTCTTCTTTGGAACATGTCTGTCCATTTAATGTCTCAATCTTACTCAGTCTTGTTATGGTCTGAGACTTAACATTTTCCCATTGAATAGCTAATATTTGTGTATACTTATGGAATTATTTCTTTAATCCCCTTGAGTTGTAATTCCCTTATAGTACAATGCTAAATTACTATATTTGCTGATTATACATTTCTAGCCATTGTCTATTTTACACTCCAACCACACCCATGGGAGGCCCTGGAAGGTCTTGGCATAAGAATATCATAATTCTATTTACTCTTTAGAGAGAGTCCATTAGCTGTTAGATACAGAGTAGAGTAGGTGAAGGAAGGGTAAGTTCACTGGATCCCTATTATGAGCCTGAAGTCTTCAGGGATGGGAGGTGGGGGAGGAGGGTAGACATGGGATTTCAGAGAAACCGAGTAGTAGTTCTCACACAGTTCTTTCCTGAGATGTGAAAACAATGCAGAAGGAGGGTTTGAGACAGAGGCTTGGGACACATCAAGAGGAGCCTATTCAGTAGGCAGAGCAAGCTGTGATAGATCAATGAAAACAGAAGCTCAAGAAAGAAGATTGTGAGGTCGTTATAAATCCCAGGGCTAGATGGCTGTAGACAGCATCTCCAGCAAAGGCACTCCATGGAAGTGAGTACAGACCAGTTTTATGGAACGGAGCCCACTGAACTCCATATTTACAGTTCATATGGACAGAAGTCATTCCAGCACTTTATGGATCAGATTTTAAGATACGCGTGTAATTGTTTATTTGGTTACAGGTAATTTAATATTATTTCAAACATTTTAATAAGTAGATAGTCACAGTAAAAGATTAATCTGTCTGGGAGACAGTTTAGACAGTAAAGTGCTTGCTTTTTAAGCATAGGAACCTGAGTTTGATTCCTAGAATGCACATTTAAAAACCCAGGCACAGTAGCACACTGTTGTAATCCTGGCATTGGATTGGAAACCTGCCTCTGCCCCCAAGACCAGTGAGAGATTTTGTCTCCAAAGCAAAAAAAAGAAAAAAAAAAGAAGGAAAAGAAAGTCAAGTGATGCTTGGTAAATGATACTCTTATCCTCTGTCATCTACAGGTACCCCCCCACACACACACATGTACCTGCACACACAAGAACAAACATACACATGAGCAAAACAATCACACTACTCGAGAGATGTAGTGAGCAGCGTTGCCGTCTCTAGCTCCCCACTTCCATCCTCTCCTTAGAGAAAACCACTTTGCACAGTTTCTGAGTTTTCAGAGCTTCTGGGGGCTAACCCTGTGAAGAGGTGTTAATTCTTCTTTATCACCATCTTCAAACACTCGAAAAATGCTTTCTAATGCAGGTGTGGTGGTGCATGCCTGCAATCTCGGCATTCAAGAAAGGGGACAAGAGAATCAAGAGTTCAAGGCCAGCCTCAGCTCCCTAGAGGATGAAGGCCAGGCTGGCTGGTCTGTATGAGATAATTTCTTGAAAAACAAAACCAGGGGCTGGAGAGCTGGCTCAGAGGCTAAGAGCATTGGTTGCTCTTCCAGAGGACCTGGGTTCAGTTGCCAACCACATGGTGGCTCACAGCCATCTATAATGAGATCTGGTGCCCTCTTCTGGCCTGAAGGCATACACGCAGGCAGAACACTGTATACATAATAAATAAATCTAAAAGAGAGAGAGAGAGAGAGAGAGAGAGAGAGAGAGAGAGAGAGAGAGAGAGAGAGAAAAGAAAAGTAATCTAAACCAAAAGTGGAGGTGGGGAGGTGGGGAGGTGAGGAAGTGGGGAGGTGGGGAGGTGAGGAAGTGGGGAGAGTGGGGAGGTGGGGGAGGTTACAAAAATAAACATCAGTGTAGTGACTTTGCAACAGCACCAGACTGGGAAGCACAGAGAAGTGGCCTTGAGTATTTGATCAAGACTTCTACCACCTGTCCTTGGGTCATAAATGAGATATAAAACCACAAAATTTTCCCATACCTACTGACTTATTCCAAGTAAAAAAAGTCTATCTGGATGCCTGCATGCTAGTGCGTACAGGTGTATGCAAAGATGTATATATCCATATAGAAAGTAAGCCAGGAGGTGTAGAGCTCTCATGGCTACGGTGCTAGCTGAGGTGTAGGTAACATTACTTGCTGTAATTTTAGGGGAATTGGAAATTTTCGCAGCTAACAGAAATGACCAGGTGAGTGATGACGAGGAATAATTTTTAAATATCTGCTCCTTAGAATATGGGCAGGATAGCAAGGATATCTAAATTTGTGCACCACTTTATAAATCTGTTCCTGTTCTAGGAATACTCACTCTGCCTCTACCTCAATTTTAATAATAGTAATTTTAATGAATAGCCTCTCATTCTAGCCAAGGGGGAAACTGTGGCAAGAGAAGCAATGCATTAGCATCTGCTTGATACATTCACTAGTTACATTTCTGTAGACTGCAAAATGATGGATTAGCCTAGAGATTTTTATTATTGGCGTCAAAGTATTCATGAAATGACATGAAATCATTGATTTGCTTTTAAGTACCCTCGCACCCGCCCTCAAAAGATTTGAAGATACAAAGGTAACTAAGTTATAAAGCTGTTATGAAGTTTGGAGCTAGGTTGTAATATAGTTGCACTATACTGTCTTCCCTGATGTGGAGATGTTTGATCATTTTCATAATACAAATTCAAATGGGGTAGAGAGTTTGTGAGAGCATTTGTTGCTCTTCCAGAGGACCCAGGTTTGTTTCCCAGCTCCCATATGGTGGCTGACAACCATCTGTAACTCCAGTTCCAGGGATCTGACACCCTCTTCTGGGCACCAAACATTTGAATGTGGTACATATACATACACGAAGGCAGAACACTCATACACACAAAATAAATCTAAAAGAAAGACATTTAAACGAAAGTATCAGTGGGAAGGCAGACATTCCAGTGCTTTCCAGTGGGGCAGTGCCATCAAATACAGCATAAGCTAACATCACAACTTGTGTTATCTTAGTGACAGGCTTAATTTAGTTTGAAATAATGTGCAGAATCTCACTTTGGCCTGTTGAAGTTTGTTTTTACCATTCTCTCTCCAGACCCAGGGACCATCAGCCTTTATGACCTTCCTTGGACTGACAAGAGTCTCACCTTCTAATGTAGTGGTTCTCAACCTGCAGGTTGAGACCTCTTTGGGGATTAAAGACCCTTTCACAGGGGTCACCTAAGACCACCCGGAATAGCAGATATTTACATTATGATTCATAACAGTAGCAAAATTACAGATATGAAGTGGCAACAAGGATAATGTCCTGTTTGAGGGTCACCACAACATGAGGAACTGTATTAAGGTTGAGAACGCTGCTCTCATGTATCTCACCTTCCAGGTTATAATTCTATACTTTCACTAAAGAAGAGTCTGTCCTAAAGGGGAATACAGGTTTCATGCCTTGCAACATCACTTCCAGCAGGCAGATCTTCCAGCTTCTGCTTTCGCTAAGGCCCTGGAACCGGAGTGGATCCTCCTCATCACTTGGTAGTGTGTTTACAAGAGACAAACTCCCTCCAGGCAAGAGGCTTGGGGATTCAAATGCAACCTGACATACAAGGTTAGATTCGTTCCTACACATCTCACTTTTGTGATCTTTGGTTTTCTCTGGGCAGCAATTTCTATTACAGTTTTTTTTTTTAAAGTGGCAATTTTAAACAAAACTAAGATATATTATTTCCCCAAATCCATCCAAAAACGATTGATTGAACATCTATTGTGAGTCAGGCATTAAGGGAAAGACTTCCTTTTGCTCCTACTGACACAGATAATGTGAGGCCCCTGTTAACAAATCATCCTGGTTACTATGGGATGTCTGGGATGGATGCACTGGAGCAGAGCTGGAATTTTCCATAGTGTAGAGACTAAGAAGAATGGAGAACAGAGTATAACATAACAACGAAAGTGGTGAGGCTCCAGGCCAGAGGCAAGACTGGGTCATCAGAATCTGCAGCTGCTCGGTTCTCATTGGCTTTTCCACCCCGGAATATCATCTAATGGACAACTGGTGGAAAAGAGTGTGGCGCTAGATTCTGATAGAATCGCCATGGGCAACCCAAGATCTAAACACAGTTCCACCCCGGGCAAACAATATAGTTATAAATGGTTTATTATATTTGTAGTTGAGAAGTCTAACAGGGGGAGAGGAAAGGCAGGGCACAGTGGTCACCAATGATCATCTGATCTACCTGGGAAACTCCCACCCAACCAGCTGCTATGCCCCGCCTCCAGGTCCAAGATACCCTCGGCGTTTTATGTCAGGCTCCGTTCTTTTGGGAGCAAAGCCAACAACTAGCTGCCCTGGAGAAGAAGTGGCAAGTCATGTGATGTGAAGATACACGGAGACTGTGGGAGAAGAACTGTATCACCTGACTCACTGGCTTGTAACCAAGAGCCTTACTCCCGGGCTCAGAATTTCTGTTGATGGTAAATTCTTTACTGGTAACCTGTGCTTTCCTCCCCCTTGGATGGCTTTTTATTGCCACTTACGGAATGCTGAGCCTCTGACAAAGGTGGGCACTGAGTTTCCACGTGCTGAGAGGACTACTTCGCTGCCTGTTCAAGTACCTGGAATAGTGTGAGTGGGTGGGAGGGGGTGGGGAAGACCAAGGAAACATCATTAGTGGGCCACCTGCCAAATCACTGGCTCGTGGGGAAGCCTTCAGCTGAGGACTTACTTTCGCATTTACCGGCTTTCAGTTAGGTTGCCCTCTCGGTGAGTTCTTGTTGGAGATGGGGAAGGATGGGAGAGGAGCAGGCTGTGAAGGGGCCAGTGAGAGAGACGGTGGAAGAGGAATCGGAAGCAGTTGTAAAACCAAGCCTCCGGCCCCGGGCAAGTACAGTTTGTTTCCAACTCTTTAAGCCGCCTTGGTCCTCAGTCTCTTTGTCCCTCTCTTGCTCTCTTCATGTCAGGCCCCTACAGAGCCACTTTAAAGGCACCAAGGGGCCCCTGGGCATCATTTTCCTTTTTACCTGACTGCCTTTCACGCACATGGCCCCTATAGTATCAGGGAGGCTTCGCTTTTTCTCTATCTCTTTCATTTCATAATATATGTATACACCTTGTGTAATGATTATCATAATCAATTTAACATGTCCCTCACCACTCTAACTGGAATTAGAGTCTCAGAACTTGTTCACTTATAACTAAATGCTGGCCTCCTTTGGCCAACTTGTCCCTGATCCCTGGAGATCATTGCTCTATTCTCTGCTTCCAAGAGTTCACTTTTTCCAGCCTCTGCGTATCAGTGATATCACACAGCATTTGTTTTGTACTAATTTAATAGCACGATGTTGTCTTCCAGGTTCACCCATGCTGTCAGAACGGCAGGATTGCTTTTGTTTGTAGCCAAACGGCATTCCTTTAGATCTGTGTGCCAGTTCAGAAACTCCATCCAACCAGTGATGGCATGTGCCGTTTCCACACCCTAGCTGTTGTAGTGAACATGGGGATGTGGAAACCTCTTTGAGATGCTGGTTTCATTTCCTTTGGGGGTAATTGCACTGAAAAAAGATTGTGAGATCATTTGATTATTTTTCCCCCAAAGAAGAGGCTTCTGAGAAGGAAATTAAATAATTGAAAATATCTAAAAAAGGCATTCTATGAAATATAGCAAATTTCAGCTCAAATAATTGCATTTTAAAAATTATTACAATCCCCTTCCAGGCATTGCTGTTCTTTCTAAACCTTGTCAGCTCAAAAATTTGCTCACTCTCCTGATAGCTTTAATTGCTCCCAGTTGGTGGGGAGGGATGATATTTGAATTAAGAAAGGTGTGTTTAGCAAAGGTACAAGGGGTGACCCCACTGAGGATATGAACATCAGGCAAGACATGCTAAAGCTTGTGCAAGGATCATCAGGATATGTAAGCGATGCCTAATCTTAATGGCCGGCTGCTGTTAGTCGTGAGATGGGTGTGGCGTGAAGGCAGTAGAGATTGGTCCTTATGATGGCAGAGTGAAAGAGTAGGAAATAATTCCCTTCTGATAATGAACTTGCTCCCCAATTGGCTAGTGGACATCTTTCCGTAAATTAAAGGAAGCCAACCATCTTACTAGTATTTCACAGCAACTGCCCACTGGGAGACTCTGTGGGATATCAGGAGAGTTCTTGCAGAGATTAGATGTAATTGCTTGGAGAGTTGCTGGAGATTTCTTTAATCAGAATGGAAATGAGGATATGCTGAGGCCTTAGAAGTGTGGTACTTAAGGGAGAACATTCGCAGTGTGTCTCTCAGCTGTTGTCGGGTAGAGGGAAGGGCAGGCTAAAGTTGAGGATTGCTGGTTTTTTCCCTCCTTCCTATCTGTAGATTCACAGTGTTCCCTTCTCAGAGACCTCCTTGCCTGCACTGTAAGGTCCTTCACTGAGATGGCTGACAGAAGGGTTGACGAAGAAAGGCTGAATAAGAAATTAAACTTCTCCTTTTGTGAAGAAGATACTGAGAATGGAGGGCAAACGACAGCACACAGCATCGGAGAGGCCCAGAGCCAGAAGCCTAAGACCAATGAGGATGAGGACTTGGAGGATCCCAAGTCTCCTCCCAGAAATGAACTTTATCCTCAGAACAGAAACATGGAAAGCCCAGGTCCTGTTCTTTGGAGTCCAGCTCCATTCCTTCCTAAATGTCCAGAGACGCCAGTACCATACGGCAAGGGCAAGGGGCCAGTCGCCGACAACCCCTCCACTCCCAAAGTGAGTAAACCATGGAGAGAGGAGGGACCAGGTCTCTGAGATCTGTTCGCCTATGGGGCTACTGATCAGAGAGGAGGGTTTGGTCATTTACGTCTATGCAATGAGCTTGCCTCGCAGACCAGATACATCTTCAGTTACCTATTTCTTAGTGGAAATGGAGGTGAGTGTAAAGTTACCAGGAAACAGAATGAAATGTCTAGCTGCTTTGTTTCCTTCAACCAGTAACTATTTGGTATTGGCTACACAAACATCTTAGTTGAAAAGATCTTAGTTAAGGAATATTGGAACTGGAAGAGATGTAGAGGTCCACAGCCATCCCATGTACTTTGCACATAAGAAAATCAGTTTCTAAGAGATGAACTGTCTTACCTCAACCTCTGTCAGAGACAAGACTGGATACTTCATTTTTTGATTTAGTCTATTTTCCTTCCCATTATGCCAGTTGACTATATTTCTGGGTAATTGTTTACCAATATATTCTAATACAGGAATGTTCATGTTCACCATCGGCACATACTCATATCTGCTGCTGTTGTCCTTTCCAGTCCCCTCTGCTTTGGGCCGAGGGCAGGATTGGAACCTCTGTTATACTTGGGAATAGCAGGACGTGTTTAGGAATTGAAAGTGGCAGCAATTAAGCAATGGTTGCTTCGAGTTCACATATTCTTTTATTTACATTACATCACACTGCTCATTTATTAAAGCTGAGGCTTGGGGATGGTTACATCTAGTAGATTCTGATGGCAGGGTATGTGATTCCCTAGGCTGGATATTAGCTCTGCTCCCTGGCAGCTCAGCTTGAGGTACTTAAGATCATTATAACATGTGTGATCCTGCTTGCAGCACAGTTACTGTCAGCGGGTCTCTGTAGTGCCTGCTGAGGGCCAGAGTGTGTCTTACAGGAAACACCAGGCTTCCTGTTGAACTGTAGACGATCAAATAGGTTCTGGTGTCCATCAGAAGATGGTTCAGTGTTCCAGTACTGACCAATTGATTATCTGTTTTCTCCTTCTTGAGGACCCACAATCTCTGTTTTCAAACAATTCATCAGGACATGGGACGAGTGATATTTTGAGAGTTCTCTGTGAAGAATCACTCTCAGTGGGTAGATTAGGAGAGAAGGAAAGGTGAAGGAAGCAAGTGAATAGCAATGATAGTTGATGTTGTTTCAGCAGATGATGGAGAATAGGCTTTGTGTAGGAATATGCAGACAAGACAGTGTGATGAGCATACCTATGTCTTTCATTCATTGCATTATCCACAATGTGCTCTGTGTTAGCAGACCCTCTGCTAGAAGATACCATTTGTTTTCTTAACAAGTGCCTCACCCCCCATTAATAAGCAACTGAAGCAGCAATAAACGCTCATATAATGTGAAGAATGGCAGAGTATGAGGAGCAGAAATCGGAAATTAAAGTTCAAAACAGTGGGGGCAGTTTTCTAAAGGAAGTACTATCTGAGAAAGACTTAGATAATGAACTGAAGTTAGTCAAGTAAAGAGGGGCAAAGAGACCCCCAAGCAAAGGACAAGACATCCACTGAGTAACAGAGGGGGAAGGAAAACTATTTGTTATTAGGTGGGACAGGAGTCTCTGTGTAAGAGAGACCCAGAGAATGAGGAGAGATGGGTAGGTGGAAGAGAGATGAACATTCTGTCCTAAAAGTGTTGAATGATTATCTTTGAGTAGGGGTATTTTTTAAAAGTCATGCTTCATGTACAAAGTGGACTAGACCAGAGAAAAGTCTTGACACAGGGGATTATTCACAAGGATTTTGCTGAGAGCAGAAAAAGGCCAGAATTATGACAGGGGTGAACAGGACTTAAGTTGAGAGATGTTCAGGAACTAGCAATAAATCGATGGGGGTGTTGCATGGCAAAGAGAGATCGAAGATGGTGGCGAGGCTTCTTGCTTGATTGAATAGCTAGAGCCTGGAATCAAGATGGGAGACACCGAGGAGATGTGAGTTTGGGGGAATAAAACAGATATGTGGAATGCATAATTGGCTAAGTGGGGCATGGGAAAACAAGTGAAGCCAGAGATCCCTGTTTGGCTATATATGGCATTTAGGAAACCAGTGAAGCTGTGAGTGGGGATCAGGTCACATGGTTTGAGTGCTGCTATGAGAAGAGAAGTGTTACCGATCTTGGATCATGCCAAGATGAAGAACAGGTATAGAACAGAGCATGAAAAGGTAGGTGGAAGTACAATAGGGAAAATACCTACTCCACTACAATACATTTGAATCAGGATGAGAACAGATCAGGATACCAACTAGTGATGTTTTGCTGAAGACACTTCTGCTGAAGCACAGGAAAGCAGGGTAGGCATGTTCTGCTTTTCCTACGAGGTGCAAGCAGAAATCATGGGACACTAACTTCCTTCTCCATGAGGGATTCTTAGCAGAACCACTGGAGAACAGGAAAGCATCTTTAGGCAGTAGTAAGGTTGCTGCAACTAATTACATTAAACACTAGCTGATGGTGATTGCATTGCAACATTGTAGATTCAAGACTCAGGCTTAGCTTACCTCTGAATTAGCAACTTCCAAATACAGGCGGTTGCCTCCTCCCCTTCTTCAGAAGTCAGGTAGCTATTCTGCAAATCTCCCTTAATCAACCATACAGAGTCGTCCCTAGACATCCATCTATACTCTGGAGTACACACACCCTTTCTATCTGCTTTTCAATCTGCTCTACTTCCAGGCAAAGCTTTCTTTCATAATGGATATCAATATCTTTCCCTATATCACAAGAGGAGATCACAAATCCTATTGGCCTTCATATTTCCAGACTAGAAAGTCTAGTGTATTCTGCCATGGTATGAACTTTTCCATGTTTTTATCTGAAAATTTCATAGGCTCTTTTTATTTTGCTTAAAATATGGCAAAAGAATTATGTGCAGCTTTGCAGATTTGGACACTCTCCATTTCATTTGCGAAAGATGCATTTTACTTGGCATTATTAAACAAACATTCCTCGGGAAAATGGTCCAGTATAATTCTGAGTTATTTCCAATATCACACTGGTAATGGAGACATAGCATTATGTACTATAGTTTTCCTTATTTTGAAACTATAGTTCCTTTTCATGATAAACTCACCAGAAAACAATGACATTTTTCAGTGTGGGTTTTGAATACAGTCGTAGGATTATTCACTCTGTGAACTCTAAGATACATGCAAGACCCTTATAAAAAAAAATCCTTGACTATGCCAATGGCCTATTTTCTTTACCTACAAAAATTATGCTAATATGTATGTTCCATAACATCTTTTATTTCTGCTTATGTCATTTATTTATTTATTTATTTATTTATTAATTTATTTATTTATGTTTTTTCAAGACAGGGTTTCTCTGTGTAGTTTTGGTGCCTGTCCTGGATCTTGCTCTGTAGATCAGGCTGGCCTCGAACTCACAGAGATCCACCTGGCTCTGCCTCCTGAGTGCTGGAATTAAAGGCATACACCACCACCACCCAGCCAATCATTTATTGAATATTTTTTAAGTCTAACAGTCTTTGAAAGCTCACATAGCTAACAAATCAGATGATAGTTTGGCTTCTGATTTTACACTGAAAAGTCACAGAATCAAAGTGATAGAATTCTTCATTAGCAGCCCCACATGCAACAAGCATACTATAGAGTTCCATTTCGACCACATGTATACTATTGTGTACTTGTAGAAATACAGCATGGGTAGTTCTCTAGATCCCTACATGTAGATCTAATGACATCTGTTCTTTCAGGATCCTTTGTCTTTGAACTTGGCAAACTGGTTAAATTCTGGTTAAATCTAGGTGCAGTTGGATTAGCAAGTCTTCCTTCTTCCATTTATTGGTAACTGGTTATAGCCACATCAAAGCCCTGAAATCTTTTTAGTGATTTTTATGGTTGTTATTATTTTTACATCCTGACCAGTTTCCCCTCCCTCCTCTCCTCCCAGTCCCTTCCCCGACTCTGCCCCATCTCCCCACTCCACTCCTCCTCTGTTTCTGTTCAGAAAAGGGCGGGCCTCCTATGGATATCAACCATACATGGCATATCAAGTAGCAATAAGACTAGGCACTTCCCCTCATATTAAGGCTGGGCAAGGCAACCCAGTAGGAGGAAAGGGTCCCAAAAGCAAGCAAAAGAGTCAGAGACAGCCCCTGCTCCCACTGTTAGGAGTCCCACAAGAGGACCAAACTACACAACTGTCACATATATGCAGAGTACCTAGGTCAGTCCCATACAGGCTCCCTGGTTGTCAGTTCAGTGTCTGTGAGGCCCTATGAGCCCAGGTAGTTGATTCTGTGGGTTTTGACCACTCTGGCTCCTACAGTCCTTCCTTCCCTCTTCTGTAGGATTCCTGGAGCTCTGCCTAATGTTTGGTTATGGGTCTCTACATGTTTCCATTAGTTGCTGGATGAAACCTCTCTGGTGACAACTGGGCCAGGCACCAATCTATGAGCATAGAAGAATAACATTAGGCACATGACATTGACTTTTTTTTCTTTTTTCTTTTTTTTTCTAGTCATGTTTGGTTCTATTCTAGGTCTCTGGGCTGTCCAGCTTCTGGGTCTTGGTGCACCAGGCAGTGTCAGGAATGAAAGCCCTAAAATCTTAAGAAATTATATAGTATATGTATACTATATATATATATATGTATGTATGTATGTATTCATATATTTAGAGCTGCTATTTTTTAATTACAATCCACTCAGCATGAGTGTAAAATACTGTCTGGAGTATTTTTATCATCTGCTTGATATTTGGAGTGGTTATCTTCTATTTCCTGGTATATTTACTAATACTTAGAACTAATATACTTGAACTATTACCACTAAACTTCTCTAGAATATATACTCTAAGGAAAGAGAGACCTTGTGTTTTTAAACATCTACAACAGTATTTTCCACTCATAAGTGTACACACATACATGGTCGTTTATATTAAGTTATATGTCTGTAAAATGCTGGTGGTTGGGATGCATTTAGTTAAAAACCTTCATAACTCTTCTGTTCTTTCATGTCTACTTACAAGCTTTGGCAATGTGCAGTGTTAAAGCTGCCATTCTTCCTGATGCCATTCTTTTAATAGATAAAGACCTATTCCTTTGTTTATTCATTTTATAGTCATTTTTCTTTAACTTCAAATTTTAACATAGTTACATTATTTCCCTTTCCCTTTCCTCCCCACCTCCCCCTATACCACTCTCCCCTGTCCCCTTGCTTTCTCTCTTTAAATTCATGGCTTCTGGTTCCTTTTTCCTTACCCTAGACAAAGGCAACTAAAAGATGCTGAGTAGAAGAAGTGGTGTTCCCCAGGGAATACCAAGTGGGCAACCCTGAAATCATATACATACTAGTAACATTATAGGACTGAGCAGGTTGTATTTATATATTACGAAATATGTAGACTATTATTTTTAATCTCTTTACTTCATTTCATGGTGTTCTAACCATTTTATGTGGTGTTTTAAGTTAATTTAAGAACTCCATTTTCACTTAGAAAGTCTATGAGATGTGTCTCTTACAAAGTTATTAATTCAAAGACACTGATGAATTGATGAACAAACCATGTGTTCATTAAGGGCTACAGTTTATCTCTGTACCCATCAGTATCTAATCCAACATCTGCCACTAAGTAGGTACCAAACAAATACTGGATGAATATGAGAGAGAGAGAGAGAGAGAGAGAGAGAGAGAGAGAGAGAGAGAGAGAGTGTTAATGTAGGAGAGCAGAAGGATGGGGGCATCTGTAGAATCATTTTTGTCCGCCTAAATGCAATAACCTCATTTGCAAAAGCTGAAGGTGGGACTTTGAATTGTTTTCACAATTAGGAGACCTGCCTAGAGGAAGGGGTGAAGCTTAAATAAAACAGGGATTTCTGTGTTGATTCAGGAGATGAGACTAGAATTTCACATGCTTAAAATAAGGGCACCAGGTGCAATACAACTAGTTCTCACTGAGCCACACAATCCTCCAGCAATAACATTCTTTGGTTCAAATACTGACTAGTTAGCTGACAGGAAACTTTCCTTTACTTTTCAAAGCCCTGTTCTGATTTGCCTTTTGTCATCCTCACATAGAATTCACTGCCTCAGCCAGAGATGTCTTCGGTAGGGAAGCTCTCTGCCCGAAGCACTAAACATCTGAGACTCACACCTGCTCCCTTCATGGACGAGAAGACCTCTTTGTCTCTGGTTAATATCAACCCATTCACTCCAGAGTCCTATAGAAAACTATTCCTTCAGTCAGAGGGCAAGAGGAAAACCAGAGGCGATCTGTAAGTGTCCAGTTCTCTTCATTTCTGAGATTTCCATTGGGCTGGTGCTAGAATAAGACTAGGAATAAGAACTCTGCTTGAATGGAACTGAAGTAGTGTGCATGTGTCCCTCATCCCTACTTGTCAGTGCTGGTCACAGAAACCTGGGCGTCTTTCCAGTCTGTTGTGTACTTCAGGGAGCTTTTTGATAAAAGAGTCTGGCAGAGCAAGCACTAGATCTGACTTCCAGTAGACAGCTGAATGTGCTAGGGATTGAACTCGATGGACTTGCTTTGGGTAATATGAGGCTAGCGGCTGGGGAGACATTCATATTTCAAACTGTATATCGCCGCTTTGAATTTGGCCTGTGTTACCTGGTGATACTAACGATGAGAGTTATAGGGCAATTGTTTTAACTTCTCTGTAGGTGATGGAAAACTGAAGAGGGTTAAAAGATAGTGCTGCTTCCAAAGGTGTTAATAAATGAAAAGTCAAAGTACCTTATTCCCTCAAATGCCACAGAATGGAACAGTCACCTAAATAAGGATTATGCGTGTTTCTTGGGGGCATTAGTTATTTTTGTTATCTCTCTCTCTCTCTCTCTCTCTCTCTCTCTCTCTCTCTCTCTCTCTCTCTCTCTCTCTCCCCCCCTCCCTTTTCATTGTGTTCCTGTGTGCATGCACGCATGTGTGTTGGAGGAAACATACATGCCCCAGCACATGACTGGAAGTCAGTGGACAGCTCAGGGAATCAGTCCTATCCTCCTACCATGTGGATCCTGGGGCTTGAACTCAGGTCACCAAGCTTGCTGGCAAGCACCTTAACCTGCTGAGCCATCTCACTGCCCTTCCCGGATTGCTAACTTGGGGATATTGCTTTACCAGTTTCCCTTGACACTTTGTTTTATATAACAGAAACAGTTGTAAAATGGGGAAGCATTTGTGTCCGTACACACTGACAACACAAGCAAACAGCTAACTGTCAGAGCTGTGCAGAACACCCAGTGCTCCCTTCCCCACTCAGTGAAGGTATCAGGAAAAGAGATAATTTAGATGAAAGTGGTGATACTGTAGTGGCATCTCTTACTGCTCATGAGAGGATAGCCTTCTCTGGGGTCCACTGTGTTGTCACTTTGAGTACCAGGGTGTAGTATTAAGTTTAAGTCACATATGTCCATCAGTTGATTTCATGAACATAGTGTCATTTGCTTGCAATTTCTCCCCTGTATTTCTCTAAAAGAAACTGTCTGGTTTGTCCATTGAAATCTTGCCTATAGACCCAGAAAATGGCTCATGCAAAGAAGGATGTTTGTGAATGACTTCTTATTGCAAGTTGAAGACCTCTTAGGCAAAATTATATTTCTGCTCTATTCAGTGTCTGTGTACTGCATTGAAAGCTGGGCTCTGACAGGGGAAGTGTTGGAAAGAGAGCACAGTGTGGTTGTGAAGGAAAAATGCCTTGAGGTTAGAGCTTGGTTTAAAATCCAAGTTCTTCCACTTGCTCATTGTCGAACACAGAGTGGTTTAATGTCTCAGTAAAATCCAAGTTCTTCCACTTGCTAACTGTGGAATTATAGAGTGGTTTAATGTCTCAGTAAAAGCCAAGTTCTTCCACTTGCTAACTGTGGAACACAGAGTAGTTAAATGTCTCAGGTTTGGGTGGCTCCTCTGGGGAAAACAGCACCTACATTTAGTTCAGTGCTCTTCCTTGCTTCTGGGTCTTAGCACAGGGTTTCTCAACCCGTGGGCCACAACCCTTTGGGTTGAATGACCCTTTCACAGGGGTCACATATCAGACATCCTGTATATTTACATTATTATTCACAACAATAGCAAATTACAGTTATGAAGTAGCAACGAAAATAATTTTCTGGTTGGGGGTCAGCACAGCACGAGGAGCTGTATTAAAGGGTCACGGCATTAGGAAGGTTGAGAACCAACCGCTGTCTTAGCATATGGTAGTCTAATTACCTGAAATGTGCACCCCTTTCCTCCGTCAGTTCCCATTCCTTCTTGCAATCTTAGCTTACATATTGTCTTTGGGGAAAGCCTTTTGCACTCTTGAGATACTCACATAACTGGTGCTGTTCACGGTCTCTCCCAATGCTGTTATCCTGTCTTAGGCTCATGTATTAACTTTCTAGATTATCTCTACTCAATGTAAAGTGAACCTAAAGTGAAGAGGGGAAGGAATTAATTTCCTTACAGCCACAGAACTTATCCCAATACCAGCCTCAGTGAGTGTGTCAATGAGACATAATCTTTAATCATTCTTGCTCTAACTTTTTCCTTTTAGTGAGGAAACTGGAGAAGGGGGAAGCAAATCGGAACAGTGGCTGCCTGCTAAGGTGAGCGTGGTCTTTTGGTCCAGTAGTCACAACATCCTATTCATCGTCTGTTTCTGCCTCTCTGTCTGCTTCCTACCCTTTTTGTTTTCTATTTTTCTTCCTCCCTCCCTCCCCTCCCTCCCCTCATTCTTCCCCCTACTCCCCCTCACTTGCCCCTCATGCTGCTTTTCCTAACCTCTCACTCTTTCCTCTGCCCCTTAATCCCCTCCACCCCATTCTTCTCTACCCCATCCTTTTCTTTCCTTCTTCCTTCTTTCTCTCCCTTTCTCCTATTCTTTCTTTCATCTCCTCTCTCTCCCTTCCTCCCACTGTCACACACACACACACACACACACACACACACACACACACACACACACACATTTTATGGCTTCAGCAGTTTGTGTTGCAGCATAATTTACATCTAGATTATCAGTTATATTAGCAAGCAGTAGCTAATACGTACATTGCTAAGTTATTAGATAATTCTTAAAAGTTTCTATTTCTGCTTTTAATTTGGGGAAACCTTCTATACTGGAGTAGAGACGGAATGAGAAAATTAAGCTACTTTTATTTCCCAAGTCAAAAATGGAAATGGAAAAAGTGATATTGGTACAGAAATTTTTATGTAAAAATTTAGCTGTTAAATGCATCCTTATTTGTTCATTTTTGTGATGTTCCCCATATGGTAATATAACCTATCAAATTAATATTATAAACATTTGCCTCTGAAATATTTCTCACATCTGGATTGCAGTTGCTGAAAGCTGCAGAAGGCACTGAATGCCCAATAATAGAAGAATGGCTAGGTTAAATATAAAGTCAGTAGGATATTAAATTGCTCTTAAGGTGTTTGCAAAATGTGGCAACATACCTCTTATCATGTATTCAGTGTGCAAAACTCGAAAATGTATATAATGGCTACACACATCACTCACTAATCACAGAGTCGGATGTTGCAGCGACAGCTGTTATTTCAATGCCTTTGAATGGCAGAAACCACACGGTTGTTCTCACTTCTAATTACCAAACTTTTCTTGAGCAAATCTTATTCTCATAAGTAAGTTAATCATTTCCCCATTCTTTTCCTTTCTCTCTTTCCCTGTCTCCCTCTCTTCCTTGGCATGGGGTTTCTCATAGCTCAGGCTAGCCTGGAATTTATGATCCTCCTGCCTCTGCCTCCTGAGCGCTAGGACTGCATGTGTGGACATCACACTACAATGGAGGTGGTATTTTTTAATAGCGGCACTTGGCTATTGTAACTGCCACAGAGAAGGCTGTGGGCATGGGCTTTGAGTTTTCACATGTGAACATCCCCACTGAGCCTTCACTGCTTTTTTCTTTGAATTTTATTCCTCGTTTGTTTTATAAGTCACTAACTGGCTTCTGATAGAATGCCAAATATATTCATTAAATGGGGAACATAGATCTATACATAAGTCCCTGGCCAGGAGAAACTAACATGTTTGAAGTATCAAAAGGATGCACACAAAAATATAAAGCAAAAAGATACCCGTATCTGTATGAACGTGAACTTGTGTATGATGTGTAAATGTATGTAATGGTAGAACAAATAGTATAAAGATAATTCTAGGCAAAGAAAAGAAGTAATTTATAATGTTCCGAAAGCAGGGGGATGGATCCTGTGTAAGATTGTGGGTTGGGCAGTTGAGTGGCTGGCAGTGGTGTGGACATCAAGCTGGCCTGTTTGGTAGCTATAGGGTGGCCAAAGTACTCAGTGTCAGTTGATAGGAGGGCTTTGGGTCTGTTGTCAGAATTTAACTTTCTCTTGGGAAACAACTAGGCTTTTAATTCTGCAGAACCATTTTGCAAAATTGTTCTTACTAGAGGAGTTGGGAAGAGAGCTGATGATGGAGGCAAATCCAGATATGGAGGAATCAGAGCTTAGGATTACCTAAGGGCAAAGGAAATTACAGGTCTTGCTGATAAAGACTGATTGGAATTAGATGCAAAAATGATCAAGTCATAGTCAAGATTTTTTTTTTTTAATTTGCTAAAGTTAGATGAGAAACATTCTTGCTAATTGGGGCATTAAAAAAGATGATGTTGGGGAGAGAAATCATCTTAAATTTAGATTCATGTGTAGTAGAGATTTTGATCATAATACTAGACTGTAAAATTTCCACGTGTATACATTATACTAGGATAACTGTGATATGTTGATATATATCATACCAACACATTATATATAATGTATATATATATACATAAACATATGTGCAATGACATATGTAACAAAACATTGTATATATATTATCACATAATATTAATGTACCCTGAGAAGTCATTGTTATGATCTTCATCTTATAGACAGAAAACTATGATTTCCCTGGGTTGATTTATTAAGTTGGAAAATGAGTGATATTAACAGCTGGCCACTAGGGGGAGGTAATGCTGAACACATGAGATGGATTAATCCATTGGGCAATTTTGTTTCCCAGACTAAGACTTCTATGAAAACAAATTGAAACAAGAAAATTTATTCAACTTGAGGTGAAAATTCAGCACCCAAGCCTTGATAAAGGTAGAGAGTCAAAAGGAGGTGTTGGTATTGTTTGCGCTTGCTCTGAACATGCTTCAACTGTTTCCTGTTAGTCCTTCAGCTGAGGACAGTGGTTCTGGGCTTCAGAAGCTGTGGGTCTCCCATCAGAATAGTCTGACAAGATGGAGGAAAAAACACTTAAAACAACGTGACCAGGGTCAGTACTTACTTGTATGTAAGGTTACAAAGGACACAGGCATGGCCAGCCATTGGCAAAACTCTTTGCTACCACGATTAGCAGCATAAAGAGAACCCATTGCATTCGCCTCACATTTTAAAAAGCAATTTAGGAAATGTAATATAGCTCTGTTTTATTGCTCATGGTATATAGGGAAACTTATTCCCTCTCTCTTTTTTAAATATTTTAGAGAAGTGTTCTACGAGAAACTAACATGGCTTCCCGCTATGAAAAAGAATTCTTGGAGGTAGAAAAAATTGGGGTTGGGGAATTTGGTACAGTCTACAAGTGCATTAAGAGGCTGGATGGATGTGTTTATGCAATAAAGCGCTCTACAAAATCATTCTCAGGAGTATCAAATGAGTGAGTACCTAAGAAAAGTACTGGACGAACAAACTTGGATTTGATGCTGTATTGATTCTCAAAATAGTTTTAAAAAGAGCACCACCGATATCAATGAAAACATCCCATTTGCTTGATTTTAAGTTTATCTCCACCATTGGATGTCATTTTACATTCATAGCTTTACTGAATTGTCCAGAACACCAATGGCATTTCCTGAAATAGAGCATGATAACTTCAGATCATGTTGTTTGTAGTTATAGAATCTCACCATTTAACTTGGGCTAGCCTAGAACCCACTAGGTAGATCAGGCTAGCCTTGAACTCAGACATCTGCCTGCCTCCACTGGGATTAAAAGCATGCATGCATACCATTGTTATTTTAATTTCTTAGCTTTTCTGTCTGCTGGTCTTACTGCCATTCTAATGAATTGGATTTTGGAATGGTCTCCTGGTACCTATTCATGTTCATCTGAAATGCTGTCAGACAGGAAATGCTATCAGTAGTTTATCTCTACTTTGAACTCTTCTACTTTACCTTTTGCAGCTATAATAAACACCAAGACGAAAAGCAATTTGTGGAGGAGGAAAAGGTTATTTCATTTTATGCTTCTAGGTCACAATCCATCATGGAAAGAAGTCAGGGCAGAGACAGGAACTATGAAGGCACACTGCTTACTGGCTTGCTCTCAGCCTGCTTTCTTCTGCTTGTCTAAAGTTGGTACCTCCCACAGTGGGTTGGGCCCTCACACCAAATATCAAGCAAAACAATCTCTCACAGACATGGCTGTAGGTAGGCCTATCTGATTTATACATTCCCTCTTCCTAGGTGGCTCTTATATCAAGTTGACAGTAAAACTACCCAGTACATGTACTAATAATTAATTTGGTAGTGAAGTTTGATACTTTTTGCAAAGAAAAACCATTAGGAATGTTGATATTTAACTCCCAGAACTAACTGTTCATCCTTTCCTATGATATAAGGAAAGACGTATTTTCAGATTGAGTAATGCTTTTGTGAGCTCCTTCCATCCACACTGACCCTGCTGAGCCAGATGTTACAGGCTTTTGTTTTTATATTGATGTCAGTCAAGGACAGAATTAGCTTTTCTTTTGCACAATGCACATGTCTCCCAAGGCTTTTCCCTATCACCCCTCAGATTGGCTGAGTTTGATAATGGCACTAATGACTAGACTTCTAGACTTCACGGAGGAGATAGTTCCATCAGAGTGTCTGCAATCAAGTGTGTGATGGCCTTCTTATTATAATAGGCACAACATGATGCAATGTGTACTGTGAGGCAATGAAATTAAGACCCAAAGCATATCTGCTCTTGAAAGAGTAAGCACATGAGGTACCTCTATATATGCCATGTTCAATGAATAAAGCATGAACTTTGGTACCAGGTTGACCAAAGTTCTGCTCTTAGGTCTACTAGTACCAGTTTCACCTTGGACCAGTCACTTACTCTCATCATGTTTTCCAATGTATCTTACCAAGAATCTAAAAAGACTAAATAGATAAAATACTAAGCATACAGCAGGCCCTAGAAAAATATTCTGTTATTTTTAGTGCCTCCCATGATTCCCTTAACAAAATCTTTTAATCACTATTGTCTCAATTAATTTTTCTAAATGCTTTTTTGTCCCTTGGGAGTTTGGATTTGCATGAAGTTTATGCTCATGCAGTGCTTGGCCATCACCCCCATGTGGTACGCTAC
The DNA here is from genome assembly GCF_949786415.1 of Peromyscus eremicus. Classification (NCBI taxonomy): domain Eukaryota; kingdom Metazoa; phylum Chordata; class Mammalia; order Rodentia; family Cricetidae; genus Peromyscus; species Peromyscus eremicus. The sequence goes on from NC_081418.1 coordinate 51,725,037, forward strand.
TATTCTTCATGGGCAGAAGACGATCACGTGGTCATTCAGAATGAATACTGTAATGGTAAGTATGTAGATTAATACAGAGAAGGGGGGTGAACTTTTTAACTTTAACTTTTTAAATCTTTGTAAATAAATCTACCTCCTCCCAGTTTAAGCCTTTACATATCGGAGTCACACTGAAGATGCTTGTGCTTGGAAACAGAGATAAGAACAGTGTTGAATAGGAGTGTGTATGTGTGTGTGTGTGTGTGTGTGTTTTACACAAAGCTAGTATATCATAAAAAATGCTATTAATCCTTTCATAGTTTAATCTTATATTGAAAGAAAAAAGTTACCATACTAGTTTAAATAATTCTGTTGCCATCTACCAGGTACCTGGAAAGGTATAAACCATACCATTTGGGGGAATGTTGGAATAAAGGTTCCTAGTTATAGTTGGTTTAGTAAAGGCTTTAACTATTTCATGTATTTTTCCATGGATCTCTGAGTTTACAGGTCTTTCATATTTTTTGCTGCTTCAAACCTTGGATCTTAATTGTTCTCACGACAGTACAGGCAATGAGATAAGTGCTGTGACCAAACTTGGTGCTTTCAGATATATTTTTCATAAATTGAGTAAAGTCTGCCCTAATTTTAGGGCCAGCAAGACATACTCTGACCATAGAATGTTTGAAAATCTTCCTTGCCCCAGCCAGTTTGAGTGTCTCTGTCTGTCTTCAGGTACTTTTAGTGCACACTTGAAGGCCCCAGGTATAGTTGTCCAGCCTGGCCTTGGAGTATAGTGACTGGTAACAAAACTTCTCTAGGAGGCAAATAAGTTGTGAAAGGCCAGGGAATGACACACACACACATCTTTCAAAACAACAACTTGGCATTTCTCTTATTGTTTTCTTATAGAAAAATTTTTTTAGCCTTAACCTATGGTCTTTGCAGGCCTTGTCTTTTTTTTTCCTCTTCTAAGCTCACTATCACCCCCTTTTGTTTTTAGACTTTGGGGAGGTGCAACCTTTCTCTATGCTTATGATTAAGGCTTTTCTTAATCACCTTTTCTCCCCAACTCCCTTGTATTAAAACCTGAAGCTCCCTACTTTTTTCTCCTCCCCGCTTTCTAGAAGGAAAATTGGTTTGATTTCCATGATTTTTTTTGCTGTTAGCACAGATATGAAATAACAAAAATTAACTAATACAGTAAAATGTTAATACGATGTAGAGTCAATGAAAAAGTTCCCCAAACCTCAAAACTGGCAAGATGGGGAGGTTGCTTCGATCACAGTCACCTTTTACTTCATTCCAGCATTTGCACGCCTTCCCTAAGGCTGACACTCTACTCAACTCTAGGTAGAGTAATACCTGAGCCCGAGATGGATAGGAAAGTCCTTCAAGATGCTTTGCTCCACTCATTCTGTGAGAAGAACTGCAGAACCGACAATCTGGTGCAAAGCTGTCTGGTCCAGACATGGGGAAAGAAGCAGAGAGGGAAATATGACAGGGTACTGGAAGGGGCCTAGGTATTAAAGTTGAGAAGACTTGGGTTTACAGCCCAACTCTGATGCTTACTGCTTGTATAACTAATTACTGGAATGTCACTCAAAATTAGTGCATAAATGGATGGTAATAGTTATTACAGAAGTAATTTGAGAATTGACAACAGCACATGCGAAATATTAGCAGAGACTCAATACCTGATGCATAATTAAAAAAAAAAGATCAGCTCCAGATTTCATAAAGGAGGCAGGACTTGAATTAAAGCTTGCAGAAAAATTACTAGAGTTTAGGAAATCAGAGGGAAGACATCCAGTTGTTGGAGCATCAGGCAGGCTAAAGGCAAAGAACTGAGAGTGGGTCTAACCTAACAGACAGTAGGAGACCCAACATGGGTGATCCTTGTGGTAGGAAATAATATCAGCAAGAAAAGATAGGGATACTATATAGGACTTTAAAAGCCAGGCAGTGGCCTTCAGGTTAGAAGTAGGTAGGTTACGGGTTGCAGGGAATTGTTTCATCATACTGACCCATTGCCTTCACAGGGTGCTCATTCAGTGATGTAACTGATTTTGCAATTTGCAATTCTTACAGGTGGAGCCTTTCCAAGACCTCCTTTCTCCTCCTTCCTTGGCCCCATCCCTTACTTTTCCTTCCCTCTCATTTCATTCTTTTCATCCCAGGCCTCCCATTGCTCATCTCCTAACCTGTCAAAGCAGTCAGACTGGGGCATGGACAGTTGTGATTTTTAATTTAGGTGACACCATACATGATTTGGAGTCTTACACATATATATTAGATGACTATTAGTAGAGACCCACTGTCATAGAATTTTCCCTATTGTCCATCTTAAGCCTGAACCAATCAAATGTCCTCTCCTCCTTGATCCTTGTCAAGATGCCTTGAAAGTCACCTCTGGATGAGCCTAGACAGCTAAAATGTCTCCAATAGATTCAACAGCCCCCAGGATTTCAACTAATTTGGAGTTCGATTATTTATCTCTCTGTAATGACAATATTTGTGCATCTGACATCTTCTGTCATTGAAATTCCATAAAGCCAACTCCTGATCCTACTTGTTAGAATACTATGACACATCAGGGTCAGGGTCAGCATGCACTGTGGAGTGCCATACATGGTTGTATTTTTTCACTAAACAAGGAACAACTCTGTCAGTAGAAAATCACCAATATTACCGACAGCACTATAAATGATATTGTGAGGATATGCAAGTCTGAATAAAATATCCCATTGAATTGTTAACCTGTTTTTTACATCTTATTGTTAGAAGTTATTTGCCCTTTATTTTGTTTTGATATTTTTAGACCCTGTTGGCAGAGAGAAAAACAAGTACCTTTTAAAGATTTTTTTTTTTGCCATGGGGTAAAGTGCTTTTGATTTATAATCACAAGGACAAGCTGCACATGGCAAAACGTGTTTTCCACTGAGGCACGTGAGTAACAGCAGCTGAAGAGAACTCACTCCTATCCGCTACACCTGAAAGGAGCATGAAAACACATTCCAAGAACAAGTCTGTGTTTTGAAGAGACTGAGGTCACAAGACTCTTGTTTTCTTGGAGTTTTCTCACAATTACTCAGAATTCTCACATGACTCCATTCTTGGACCGTGTTCTGACAGAGGTCCTTGACTTACTTGCTTTCTCTGTTGCCAGGGTAAACATCTAATTCAGAAAATTAGATTCCCATGTAGGAATGCCCAGGCTGGCTGCAGCCAGTAGAGTTCTCCTGGATGCAGCCCCCTCCTCCTTGTTGACATGTAATAACCTCACCTACAAATTCAGTTTCACAGTAACTTCATTTTTAACAAAATTGAAAGTATTTGCTTTCCTTACACAAATCCTTCTTCTAAGATTCCTAGAGAAATAACGTTTTGTCATCTCCTTGTGTGTGTTGAAAAGGGGCGGATTTTTCTTACTAAATGTACTTATTTTTTAGCATGACAAATTGGCCTTTAGTTTTACATGGGATACTTTTAAGTACAGATGTTCTTAACACTCTATTATTTTCAACCTTACTGTTGCACACTGGAGTGTAGTTTTGTACCTGCTAATGGGAGCCAGAACTCTAATTCATTAAACAAAGTGTTCAAAAAATATCTAACACCTTAGGGTGTGTGTCCAAGCCCAGGTGTGGCATATGAACTCAGGACTTACATTTTGTTGATGACAAAGATAAATCAAGATAGTCTACACCCAATGTACAAATACTGGGGTTGAAACAGGATTCAGGTATATAAAGAGCTTTTAAATTTTCTTTGAGTCACAACCATTAAGCTTCTAACTTTATGATCTGTCATTAATGGAATAAGAGTCACAGTGAAATTACTAATGCTCTATAAATACTAGTCTGACTTTGACATGGGATCATGTCAACAGTAACTATCCAAGTTGGCTTGATTGTCTTATGGCTAATAATTAGGTAGAACTCTTAAAACGTTAGTTGTCACATACCTGAGGCAGGGGGTTACATATTATATCTCTGGCCATATGTTAAGAACCTAGAATCTTATTTTCTTCTTTCAAAGTCCTGAAATCCTAACATCTATGGCACTGTCCTGGGACTGATACTGTGTGCTTTGTGTTGACATGGAACTGAGATTTGTTCAAGTCTCTCGTGATCACCTCCTGTGCCTTCTCTGCCTGTGAGCCTCACATCTGTTTCTTCTCTGTTGGCTTGTTCTCTACAATTCCTGCCCAGGTGGGAGCTTGCAGGCGGCGATATCTGAAAATGCTGCATCGGGCAATCACTTCCAAGAGCCCAAACTCAAAGACATCCTCCTCCAGGTCTCCTTGGGACTTAAGTACATCCACAACTTTGGCATGGTACACCTGGACATCAAACCCAGTTAGTATTTTTTTCTGTCTATATTCCTTCCAGTGTTTATCTTTTATACACCATTGTGAAAATGTGCACTTGTGTACGTACTTTCATTCTCAAAGATAGTATTGTCTAGAAGAATTACTTTCTTCCATTCATTTCCCATAGCAAACTCAGTCAAATATCTTTAACCATTTCCTCCTCGAGTCAGGGGACACAAGGGGAAAAGACACTTTCTCATATAGAGCAAAGACAGAAAACTAGGTGTTTAATTTACCACATAGAAAATTGACAGTGTGTCAACTACATTCTGATTGTGTTTGTAACTAGTACTGTATTTTTCTCTAAGTCAGCCCTGATCAGAGTGAACAGAATGAATGTGTTAATCACTTTTCAGTGTGAAACCTAAGGAGAACTTATTATTTTATGGGTTTTATTTATTTTGAGACAGCATGTAACCATGCTCTTCAGAGGATAGGGACTATATGAAGTCAGTCCGACTTAAACAAGTGTTATCCATCCATCACTGGCTGTTCTGATCTGATGTAAGAGATTACATAGAGCCGCATATGTGCACCCAGGAGGCAGATGTAGGCTGATCTCTGTGTGTCCAAGACCAGCCTGACCTACATAATGAGTTGGCAGAGCTATACACAGTGAGACAGAGATAGGGAATCTGAGCATCACACACACACACACACACACACAGAGAGAGAGAGAGAGAGAGAGAGAGAGAGAGAGAGAGAGAGAGAGAGAGAGAGAGAGAGAGAGAGAGAGAGAGGAGAGAGAGAGAGAGAGAGATTATACAGAAAAAACAAAATTCAAAGATTAGTAGTCACTCCACAACTACACCAGAGGAGAAAAGCTGCAAGGTCATGGCCATGAAAGGCTCTTTGTGGGGTGGGAGCTCAGAAATCGTTACTTATGTCTACTCTGTTTTTTTCAGGTAACATCTTCATTTGTCATAAGATGCAGAGTGACTCTCCCGTAGGTCCAGAAGAGGCTGAGAGTGAGGCTGACTGGTTTCTCTCTGCCAATGTGATATATAAAATTGGTGAGTCTGCTTCTACCCCATCTGCATATTACTCTGTAATTAAGCTGACGACTACATTTACTCCATCTCCAAGAAAGCCATGTTCTTTAAAACAGCCTCTCTTTCCTTTTTAAAAGGTGACCTGGGCCACGTGACATCAATCAGCAAACCCAAAGTGGAAGAAGGAGACACTCGCTTCCTGGCTAAGGAGATCCTGCAAGAGGTATACGTTAGGGAAATGGAGGGGGAATCATTTTTTTTTTTTTTTTTTTTTGTCATTTTAGAAAATTTTTGGACACAGAATCTTGCTATGTTGTCCAATATGGCTGCCGCAAACTTGTGGCCTTCTGTCCTTAGCTTCCCAAGTAGCTGAGACTACAGATGTGCAATGAATTTTATAATTCATTCAACTGTTTGACTCTCAGATGAAGGCTCATGGTGCCCCAAATGAAGAGTATATATCTGTAATTCAAACTAATAAAGTCTTTTTTTTTCTGTTCAGAATAGAGATCAAATACAGTAAAGAAATTCCCCCAAAGCATAGGAATGTTATTACCATCAACAATGAATCAATATTTACATAGTTCCTTCTAAAGGTCTCTCACTTTTTCTAGTATTTCTTAGAATTCTTAGCCTAGTGGGTTGCATAAGAGAAAGGAAACCCTCTCTTCACGGTCATGTTGTCTTTATCATGTTATCTTCTTGATAACCCACCAGCTCTGACCACTAAAATGACTGTTAGTGGTTGCCCATCTTCTAGGATTCCTGTTGAGTCTGACCTAGCAAGACTATAACTTCTTTCAGGGGAAAAAGTCTTTTCTTATGATCAGCTAATTAAGCCTCAGTGAATCTGACAGAACAAAATGATGCTGAGATTCTACCCTAGGCTTTCAGGGCTCAGCAATATTACTAAGGTTTGTTTATGTTCCCTTTAGCTTCTTAGGTAGAAACTATCAACTACAGTAACTATAACTATGCCATGGCATTGAGAGCTTATGTGTAATCAGACCTCTGCAGTCACATTTTAGACTCACTCTGCTTGGCAGACTAACTGATCTTCCCGTCTTCTGTTTTGTAGAATTATCAACACCTTCCCAAAGCAGACATATTCGCCTTGGGGTTAACAATTGCAATGGCTGCAGGAGCAGAGTCATTACCCATTAATGGTGACATGTGGCATCATATCCGCAAGGGGAACTTTCCAGACATTGTCCAGGAGCTCTCAGATGACTTTTATGGTCTACTCAAGGTGACACCTCTTATGAGATGAAATGAAGATGAAACATCTGTATTTTAAGTGTGATGACCAGTGTGGTGGTTGTGGAGCGGGGGTTAGGTAAATATGAATTTGGTTAGGGTCATGTGTGAACATGAAGGAGGAAGGAAGTAGGAAGTTCAGATAAGACAGGGCACATTGAAACTGTTTTTAAAGATTTATTTATTTATTATGTATACAGTGTTCTGTCTGCATGTGTGCTTGCAGGACAGAAGAGGGCACCAGATCTCATTACAGATGGTTGGGAGCCAGCATGACATTGCTGGGAGTTGAACTCAGGACCTCTGGAAGAGCAGCTAGTGATCTTAACCACTGAGCCATCTCTCCAGCCCCAGATTGAAACTTCTTATGGAAACCTAAGTTCTACAATACCCTCATGTGGACACTTTTTATTTATTCCTAGTAACGCCCCCCCCCCCCAAATGGCAGGTGGCACATCTTTCTGCAGCAGAGGAAACTCAAACTCATAGGGGCTCATGTATTCAGTTAATAATTGGTAATTCTAAATTCCAGCCTCGTCTTTCCCCTCCAACATCAGGGTATGCACTGTTGTCAATGGCCAATGATGACAAAATTTTCTAAAAGAATCACTTCACAAGTATCTTTAAAAGTATAAGCAACTTTTTGGTAATTGGCAATACCACTTATTTGAGGTATTGGGGAAAAGGCATAATGTCAATTGAAAAATTTGTGATATTTGTTTTTATAGATAAGTATGCATAAGGATAACAAAGGGGACTATTAGATTGAAACAGAGCTTCAAAAACAAAACACAACAAACAGCACCAAAACCAGACCTCAGCAACCTTATACTACCAAGAAGTTTAGAGTCGCCCCCCCACCCTCAAAAAATTCATGGGTTACAAACAAGGCTGGTTAGGGTCCCTAACATTGCTTTAGAAATACCTACTTCCTTGAACAGTAGAGTTCTATTTTTGACCTACAAATTTCAAATGTAGTTACTGATTCTTCCTTCTACTTCCATTTTTCTGTCCTGGAAAGAGGAAAACCTTCCCTTTGTTCCTTTGCCAATAGCCTAATCATTCATTCATTCATTCATTCATTCATAAATATATATATATATATATATATACACACACACATATATCTTATGTGTAAATGAATCTCAGATTTAGCTCATATTTACTAGGTGCCTAAATGCTAGCCTTGTGCTATGTATACTATATAATTTATGTTAATTGACTTCACCCTCACAACATCCCCAGAAAGAGATTAGCATTATCCTGGATTTCAGATAAAATGAACTGTGGTGTAGTTATAGAGTAAATGGTGGTGCTTGCTCTGAACGTGGATCCCAAATAGGGAAAGTTCAGTGTATTTGTCATCCTGTGACACCATTAATTATATACCTAGAGATGCTGATATATTAATCACAGGCTAATGCCCACAATATTCAAGTCATCTTAGGCTACAGATCTCCTCTGCCTGGAGATAAGTATTTCAGAGTTATTAAGGGATAAAGGAGTACAACGCAGTGGAAAATACTCTGAACTGAGTTGGGTGAACTTGGAACTGAGTTGAGTGAACTGGGTTTTGGACTTGGCCTTTCCTATAACTTGGACATAGCTCCTGTTTTTCCCTTTATAATTAAAATGTTAGACTAGTAAATCAGCAAACCAGCTAGCTTTCAAACATGACAATTAAATCCAAGTCATAAGTACAGACAAATGATGTTACCAGACATGGGTGATCCTTCTGTTCAAGGTGGAACAAAGCTTTCACTGAGGAAAAGCAGTTTCCCAACACTCAGCAGTACATGTTGAACTGAAGTTGGCTTGAATGGGGAGATGCTGCCTCTATCGAAACTTCTGTTTCTTTCCATGGCCCTAAACCTATCTTTAGAACATGATCCACCCTGATCCAGAGCAGAGACCTTCAGCAGCAGCTCTGGCCAGAAGTCGAATTCTCCGGCCCTTTATGGAGAAAACAGAGGAACTCCAGAAGCAACTGAACTTGGAGAAGTTCAAGATAGCCACACTGGAAAGGTACAGTTGGTTGCTGGAGTCAAGAAAGGGTCTGTTTGAACAACTCACAGTGGTCTGACTGGACTGGTGTGTCTCTATGGATTCAAGTCTATGCACACTCTACATCATCAGACTTAGGCTCTGCCCACAAGAAGCCTGGCAGTGTGCTATGTTTTATGGCATGGGACTCTGCAGCTCTGTGACTAGGCAGCTTGAGAGAAGTCCAGGTAATGCAAAGTGAGTGAGAGGAAAGCATATAAAGAAACCCCAGTGATAAGGGAGTCCTTGGACTCTGAGGGACAGCAAGTATCCTTGCTGGTCACCTAATGTAATCTTAGCCAAGTAGCGGTCTGTTTTAGGGTCTTAGGTGAACAGAGAACCTTCTTTAGAAAGCACTAAGCTCCAAGGACAGAAGGCAGACATCGGATCCTGATAACATATGTAGAGGATTATGTTTTTCTGAGCAAAGGAGGCAATCTGATCTCTGGTTGATGTAAGCTCGTATTCATTTATTAATTTATTCCTTCATCAAACAAACAGGTATTAGTTTGGGTGTGGTTGGAAGAGGTCATGCAATGATGTTTAAGTAGAAGTTTGAAGGAATTCTTAGTTGATTATTGCGTCATATGTACACTATTGAAAATAAAAAGAAGAAAATGAAATATGATCCTTGCTTGACATTTGCCTAGCAGTCCAACTTTGTTTAGCTGCAGCTTCCTATCTTGGAAAGATTCACCTGAAAACTTTTGAATGGTCACTAAACCCGTGTTTTGGTTCTGAGCTGCAGAGACTCTCAGCCTTTAGGCAGGTAATCAGTTATGCCCAATAAACCACTTTATAGTTTTTCTCTTTTTGAGTTTCATTGTTTCAGTTAGTAAACCACAAAATACCCATACATGTTGTTGAAAAAGACGCAAATGTCTGCGAAAGTGTGTATACATATTCTGTGAGCCTAAGCTGGAGGTACAAGTGACTGTCATCGTTGAATGCAAATGATCATAGAGATCATAGAGATAGGGCAGATGGCATCTTGAAACTGTCTGAACAGTGGTTCTCAACCTTCCTAATGCTTGAGACCCTTTAATACAGATCCTCATGTGGTGGTGACCCCCCAACCATAGAATTTTTTCATTGCTATTTCATAACTAATTACAAATTCATAACTACTGTTATGGATTTTAATTAAATATCCGTGTTTTCCAATGGTCTTAGGTGACTCCTGTGAAAGGGTCATTTGACCCCCAAAGGGGTCATGACCCATGGTTGAGAACTGCTGGGCTAGACTAAACTTGTTCTGTAAAGGATTAGCTATTAAATGGTTCATGCTTTGTATGATTTCTCCTGTAATGATTCAACCTGTCACTGATGAGTGAAAATAACCACTGAATATATATTTTATATATAGTATGTATGTATATCAGATAAAAATGATTAACTGTGTTTCAATAAGATCTGTGGTTTGTTGCTCTCACAGTTCTTATATTTTGCCTAAAGAGTTGTTCACTTAGAATTTTAATGTTAAAGGTAATTTATGAACAATGCATGTATCAACCTTTTTAATGATAGTAAGAATCATTAGAACTGATTCTTCTATTCTGCATATAGCTCAGGCTTGACTTTGTAAAACTGAAATAAAAGGAGCGATTAGCTGTGATTATAAATACTACCTCTAACTAGGGAAGAATTTACCCATGCCTGTCCCTTCTGATTGCAGGGAACTGATAAAAGCTCAGCAAATCCAGACCCCTCAAAGACACATCCACCATGGTGGGTCTCAGAGATACATCGACCATGGTGATCCTGGGACCTCTGGGACCCATGAAGACTCAAGAAGCACAAGAGACATGGTAGGAGGAATGAGTGCAGAGTCCTCAAGATTCAACTGTGGGAAATTCTCCTTATAAGCACTCACTTCTTACCAGCCAGCCTTTTGTCATACAGCCTTCAGAAAATGTACAGGATGCAAGGATGAACCAGCTTGAATGCACAAGGATTTCAAAAGCCATCCAATGTATAGCATCTATAGGCAAGGTTACAAAGCTTCTAGGGTTTCTTAGCAATGCTCTCACATCTAGAATATTGTCATATTTCTAGTGCTATTTACTGAGGATTTCTGGTGAATAATGAGAAAACATGCCTCATCATTGAAAGAGGAACAGAAACACTATTTTGGCCCATGGACCAGGAAGCTGCCATAACTTATTCTTCACTGACGATCCAGGGAACTTTCTCTGTACATAGAAAGGAATAAAATACAGCTTTAAGTACCAGCTCACAAGAGAACGTTGCCCATATTTCAGCAGTGCCTCCCAAATTGTATCCACTCCTACAACTGCCAGCCCCTTCGAGCAGGGAGTTTGCCTAGTATGTTTTCTGGATGGACGCAATCTCTCATCTGATTTTGTATTAGTAAATAAAAGGCTATTGTTATATGAAACAATTAGAAGTAAGACTATAATGTGGACATTCCTGAGCTGCTTATTAACTTCTAAAACAAAATCAGCAGAGGCAGAGGGCTCGGGGAAGTTTGATACACCTGCTCCCCATGTGTTCTAGCCCTCCTGTGGCTGTTCTCCACGTCCTAGTCTCTTGTGGCTGACTCCTATTGCTGTTGAGTTTTTGAACAACATCACCAGGTACTCTTGATTTTTTTTTAAAACCAGAATTTGTTTTTGTTTTCTGTGCTTTTAACATATTTTAATCCAAACGTTTCCCTCTGTGTACACTTAGAGAAACAGAGCATTTGTAAATAAAGATTTTTATCTTGTCCAAAGACAAACATGGGTAAAGCATTCTTCTTTGTAATATGTACAAAGAATGTGAACTTTATTTAGAATTTCTTACAAGTAAGAGAAAATGTAGGTCAGTAGTAACATGTCTTTGTGTCAACATGAACATGAATCCAACTGCATAGGTACAAAATCAATAATGGCTATAAAATATTGGCCATAAATATTTTTTTTGCAACTTAATGAAGACAATCTGTTAAAAATTTAAAATTAAGAAAATATCCCTACTGACTGCAAAGCATTTCTAAAGTTGCTTTCAAAAAGCCTTAAAACACTTGCTACTTTAATTTGCTTATGAGGAAGGACTATAATCTTTTCACAGTCATTAGAAGGCTTTATATAAAAAGATGATTAGACTTTCCAAAGGTTTTTGTTGTCGTTGTTTATTTGTTTGCACCAACTTTCTGTTTCCAACACTTTCTGTTTATGGAAAAGTATTGTCATCCATGGCTGGAACTTCAAATATATATAAAGAGAAAAAAGACAAGGCTAAAGATAACACAGTACTCTGCACTCATGGGCATAGATACATACTTTCCTTCTTCAGTCAGTTTTGGAGGATTTGAAATCTGTAGTCTATACCATTAGGAATTAAACTTGAGTAAAGCTCCAGTGCATCATGGTCATCACATTTCACCAGGAAGATTCTGTGTCCAAGGATGAATTACTTGATCAATCAATCTCAATCCCCCCTTCTCCTCCTTTTCTCTCTCCCGCCTTGTTGTACTCACTTTTCTATAGCTGTGAAGAGACAGCATGACCAAGGCAGCTCTTATTTTTTTAAGCATTTAATTAAGAGCTTGCTTATAGTGTTAGAAGATTAGTCCATTATCATCATTGTGGGAAGCAGATGGGCATGTCCCTTGAAGCAGTAGCTGAGAGCTTTACATCCTGATCTGTAGGCAGCAGATAAAGACACTAGGCCTGTGGAGATTTTGTAACCTCAAAGCCCATCCCCAGTGACACACTTCCTCCAAGAAGACCACACCTATTCCAACAAAGCCACACCTCCAATCCTCCTAATCCTTCCCAAACAGTTCTACTACCTGGTAACTAAACATTAAAATATGAGTCTATGGGGGACATTCTCATTCAAATCCCCCCACCCCTGTCCTTCTCTCCCTCTCTATGGAAAGGGTTCTAGGTTCCCTTATAATGACACTAGAGCAAATTATAGATTCTTCAATCACTAACAAAACATTTTAGCCATTTCTTTTCAGTTAATTTTTTAAGGTTCCTCAATATTTCAGTATATTTTAATTTGCCTGAACTCATATTTCCATTCATGTTTCTGTGTCCCGTCCTGAGACTTGAGCCTTTGTGAAGCTTGTACTTGTTTTAAGGTACACTGTAAACTGTATATTCATAACAGGTTCTTTGCATTTTAGGAGCTTATTATCAATGGGGATGAGGCACCTTCATGGTCATTTACATTATATTATGCAAAAGGGGGAGAGGGGTGACTAGTTGAGCAAATAATTTTTAAAGTGTGTTTGGGGGTGCACTTCAGATGTTGAGGATACTGGCAGCTGACCAAGGCTGAAGTGCCTATTGCATTGAGGAGGATCCATGAACAGGAGAAATGCTTCAATTACAGTTCCTCCTGACACTGTACAACTATACATATAATACTTTTTTTTGTTAAAAAGGAAAAAAATAAATGGAGCAGCACTTGCAACTTTTTCCAGCCAAGCATCTAAAGAGAATGTGTCAATTCTGAGTGGAAAACAATGCTCAGCCAAGACTCCCCATTCAGGTGTTATTTATAAAATTTTAAGAGTTTGCTCTAGGGTGCCCTCAGTTTGCAAGGAAAAGCCTATATTTTTCTTTAAACAACTTTCTCTACATTCTTCACATAGAACAAAGTGTGTGTAACCTGGAAAAAGAGTTAAGATTTATCCCAAAGTTCAAATCAGGAATCATTGAAACAAAGCTTGCAAGATGTGTGGGGAATTTCACTCTGGAGGCAAAGGTGAATTTAGTTTTTCCTTTGCCTTGTCCAAAAAGCAGAAGCAGGATTTTAAAGAGGAAGCCATTGGAATGCACCAAAGTAATGTAGTAGTAGGTGGGATGTGTCATCAATAGTAGTTCAAGGCTCCAATACAGTACCTCGTTATTTCAGGAAATCAACTTCGTAATGGTGTAAATACAGGGGACAAACATCTATAAACATACCACTAGTGAGCCAGACTTCAGAGCAGGTTAAAATGTAACTTGAAAATCAGTTAAATAGGTCAGATTTTTTTTTATTTGTTAACATGGCAAGTGTTTTAGGGTTTCTACTACTGTGAAGAGACACCATAACCACAAGTCTTATAAAAGAAAAACATTTAATTGTGGTAGCTTACATTTTCAGTTTAGTCATTTATTACTATGGTGTGATATGGTGGTGTACAGGCAGACATGGTGCTGGAGTAGTCGAGCATCCTACAGCTTGACTTGCAAGCAACAAGTCTGAGACACTGGGTATATCTTGAGCATAGAAAACCTCATAGTGACATACTTTCTCCAACAAGGCCACACCTCCTAATAGTGCCTTTCCCTTTGGGGGCCGTTTTCTTTCAAACCACCATAACAAGAATGTACCTGGGGAGGCAATGTGTGTTTTTGAATGATCTGGAGGTCCCTTCCTTCTCACATTGGACAATGACAAAAAACTGGGCATAGAGTATGGAGCCCCATATCTAGGCTGCCTTGGGTTCTTTAACCTGTAGGACTCAATTCATGTGTCCCCACTAGGACCAGGATTAGGGTAAACAGCGCAGGATTTAAAGGAGTGGAAGAAATTCAGCAATGAAGATAAATGATGTCTCAATGCAGTATTTTGGAAATGTTAAAACTAAAAATTTTAATATTAACACAATACCAAAGACAAGATCAAATAAGCTTAAGTTAATTGAAATTACTTAAGACTGTCAGTGCTGGGTGTGGTGGCACATGCTTTTAATCACTGCACCAGGGAGTGAAGGCAGGGAGAGTTCTGTGAGTTAGAGGACAACCTGGTCTGGTCTACATAATGAGTTTCAGGCCAGTCAGGGCTACACAGTGAGACCCTGGCTTTTTTTTTTTTTTTTTTTTTTAAAGCCAGAGTTGTGGAATTGAAACACAAAATACAAAAAAGTACATTCTGAAAATAGCGGTCAGTTTCTTTCTATTAAAGCTTATAAGTAGAAATCTTAATTACACTTTGCTTTCAAGTAAAGCAATGTTGTGAGTTTTAATACTACTTTAAAATGTTTTGAAATTTCATCAACTTTTAATGTTTTAGAAAAAAAAGAAAAGTACATAAAACCACGAAATATAAGGGTCCACTTTCCTTGTGCCTCAGGTACAGTTCGGGACCTGTATTTAACAAAAATGTTAATATTCTGCTCCTCACGTATTTCTTGAATTGATTCTGACTTCACATATTAGCATATCTAGATCGCCTAGTTTTTGACAGACCTTCAAATTTACGATTTTAGCCCCTTTGTCTTAATTCTCCAAACTTTCTTACTGCATTAGGAAACCTGGGTCCGTTTCAGCTCCTCTAGGGGTTGAACTATGTTTTATTTCACCTACCTTGCTCCCTCTCTCAGGCTGGAAACATGATCAGGTAATTTCAGTTCATTGCTAGGAATATAGTTCAGAGGCAGAGAGTTTGGTTGGCCCGTGCGAGGGCACTGCTCTGTCCAATAAACAGCAGGAAAGGAAAAAAAAAAAGAAGAAAACTGTTATTCTCACTTGTAATCTATTGTTTGCTAATATTTCTTTAAAATACAAGTTTTCTAATTTGTTCAGCTATTCTAAACCCCTGCGGGTGGAGATCATTCAGGGGAAAAAAAATGACGCCGGTGGCGTTGTTGATCCACCCACTTCCGCCTGGCAAGAAGTTCCAGGCACTTCTAAGTTGCGGGATCGTGTTTCCCTTGATATCAGCCGGCAGCATTTCAATGGCGCACACCAGAGATTTCCTGTTTTCCCTTGCCTCTCGCGAGCTTTGCGGGCTCTGTGCGCCGGAAGCGAGCCTCTGGGAGGGCTGGAGTCGGGTGCTGCGCGTTTGGTGAGGGCAGGGGGACGGGGAAGCTGAGATGTGTGTCCCGAGTGCACGCGCTCGCGAGGGCAGGTGTGCGGATCCTTGCAGGAGGCCGAGGATCCCCGCTGCTCCCCGTGTTGCCTGCGAGTGCCACTTTAGGGGAAAGGCACCAGCTGACTCCCCTGGGCACGCTGGGGGAGGGGGAGGGCATACCCAGCGCTGACGGGAACAGAGACACAGATTTTTTGTTTTTAAACTGTAACGACTTTGGTATATGATTAATAGCAGTGTTTATTGAGCCCTACTGTTTACTGGAGACATTTTTAGGATTTTAGAATAACTGAACAAATTAGAAAAATTCTCTAAGAGAACTTGTATTTTAAAGACATTTTAGCAGACAATGGATTGGAATTGAGAATAGCAGGTTCTCTTCTTCTTCTTCTTCTTCTTCTTCTTCTTCTTCTTCTTCTTCTTCTTCTTCTTCTCCTTCTTTTTTTTTTTTTTTTTACCCCTGCTGGTTATTGGACAGAGAAGTTAATTGAGACCCCAAACCACAGAGTTTCTTTTATCTTGTTCTGTTTTTGGTTTTTAGAAGGAAAGAGGAAATACCCAAATGTGCAAAGATGTGCTTGCAAATTGAGTGCACATGAAATGGAATGCATTTAGAGATCTAGGACTAGTGGACATGTGTTCTTGATGTATACTGTAGCGTTTGATTTATCTTTTCTCTCTTTTTTTCTTCAGGAAAAGGCTAAAGGTTAGATTGTAAGCGAAACGGAAGTCATGTTTCGAAGACCTGTGTTACAGGTAGTCATATTTCTACATTAGTGAGTGCTTGGCTGTGTTTTCATTGTCTGTAGCTCTTGGGTTTCTTTTTGCTTTTGGATACATAAGCAAAAGACTCTTAAGCCTGCCCATCATCTTATATGTGTTTATTTGATGGAGAAGGGGAAGGTTCAGGATGGAATTTTTTTTTTTTTTTTTTTTTTGTGGTGCTCATAATGTTTACGGAATCAAAAAGGATTTTAAAATGTATTCACATATATAATATGAATCGTTAATAAATGTTACTTGTGCTTAGATCAGTATATGTATTTAGTTATTAAATTTTTTTTTTTTTTTTTTTTTTCAAGACAGGGTTTCTCTGTGTAGCTTTGCGCCTTTCCTGGAACTCGCTTTGGAGACCAGGCTGGCCTTGAACTCACAGAGATCCGCCTGCCTCTGCCTCCCGAGTGCTGGGATTAAAGGCGTGCGCCACCACCACCCGGATTTTTTTTTTTTTGAGATAGCATCTCATATACCTCAGGGTATCTTGGGACTCACTGTAAAGCTGAGGATGACCAAGAACTTGTGATCCTCCTGCCTCTGCTTTCCCAGGGCTGGTAATTCAGGCATGTACCACCGTCATTGGCTTCTTTTGTTATTTTTTTCTGGTTCCTTTTCTGGCCTTCCATCCCCTCTCCTTCCCATTCCCACCTCACCAGCCACAAATACCATTCTGTAATCTAGTCAGGTGTCCTCTGCTCTGGCCAGCCTTAAGCAGGCCTCAATTACCATTTTTCCTCATTGTGGCATGTGAGTACCAAGACTGTAAATTTTTTTTTTTTTTTTCTCGAGACAAAGTTTCTCTGTGTAGTTTTGGTGCCTGTCCTGGATCTCACTCTGTAGACCAGGCTGGCCTTGAACTCACAGAGATCTGCCTGGCTCTGCCAGAGTGCTGGGATTAAAGGCGTGTGCCACCACTGTCTGGCAGATTGTAAATTCTAACGTAAAATCTCACTATGACCTCTTCCTTCTGTTAAGACTGATAAGTCACATTCTTACAAAACCTGTTGTCATCTCCATCTTACTCTTAAATTGGTCTAACCTTAGGTCCCTACTTTAATCTCCACAAGCTTTTAGCCTTTTTAAGTGGAAAAGTTATAGTATTACCTTTGAAACCAAATATGAAGTACAAGTTTGCACTTTGAGAGTATTGAAGTTAAATAATTCTTTCCCTATTTCTGCTTTACTTGGAGGTTGTGATTGGGGTGTGTATGCCTAAGATGAGACATACTGTTATTATGTAACACACAGTGAGCACTGGCTCTTTTGATCCCTCAGATTGGTATTTTTTGTTTTTATGACATAGGAACTAATTAGCAGTTTGATCCCGTATTTGGCAAAACATCTTCTTATATTTACCCTGAGTAATAAATAGTGTTTTATAGCTGGTATGGAGAAACCCATTATTAGAAGACCAGGGAAGAAAACAGGTCCTCAACAGGAATTTTAAAAAAGCTAGGTCTGGAAATTGTAGTGTGGTAACTTGACACTTCAGAGCTGCAGCCCTGTCTCTGCCCATATTTGCATGAAGAGATTGCATAATGAAGTTACGTACACAGCAGCTCTCAGAGGCCTGAGCAACAACCAGTTGAGATGACCCTTCTTATGTGGTAGGAATTATCTGCCAGAGAACTGTCTTCACAGTGGCTCACTAACAGCGAGAACTTTAAAATGGACGGCATCACCCTCAGCCCACTGCCTGAAGCCTGAAGTGGCTGAGAGTCCTGTTAACTGTCTAGCTAGCCAGCTGCCTCCTGCAGTGTCCTGAATAAATGTATTTTCTTTCTGTTGTTTGTTCTAAGACGAGAATTCTTTAGCCTGCCAACCCCTTTCTCTCCTGGGCGGCAGATCCACTAGGGAAATGCTCTCTTAGATTGTGTCTGGCTCTCTGAACTCTTGAGTGTAGTGATGTGTACTCCTCTTACCTTATGGTAACCGTAGGACAGGATGTCTTTAAGATAGCAGCAGAGGGCAAGTTGGAAAAACAACCTTGGTGTCAGACAGCCCCGAATTCTGTCATAAATTACCACTTAATTCCTAGTCTTCTGGACAAGTGGTGCACTCTCTGAGCTTAATTGTCCTTGGTTGTAAGGTAGGGATAGTTTGACATTGTGTTGTTAGTCTAGGATTAAATGGTAATAGGTAATTCTCAGCATATTAAATGATGCTATTTTTTGACTGTGAATATCCTTTTTCAGTAGTTGTGACTTGATAGCCGTACTTTTGAGCCATATTTTTTTGTACTGCTTTTCTTTGTTTGTTTTGTTTGATTTTCTCTGTCATGCTGAAAGAATGAAGTGTTCCACTGGAGCAAGCTTACTATAGAAGCAGCCTCAAGAGATCAGTGTCATCTTTGCTCAGTTTTAAATGAGACACTCCAGGCCAGTCATTTGAGTTGTCCTTTTCCTTATGAATTTTGAACAACCAATCAGGGAGCAGTTTTATTATAGACCTTGTAAGTTTTATCCTCAGTGCCTATTTCAGTGCCAGAAAGATGTACAACAGATGCAAGGGATGTATTGTTATCATTTAAACAATTTCTCATCGTCTGCATTTGACACTGATTGTATTCTAAATATCCTAATAGTTGTTTGATAATTGCTTTTTATGTTTACTTAATTGATTTATGACTCCATCCATTAGAAAACACTGATTTCTTTCCATTCTCCTTTGCTATCCTTTCCTGGAACTTGTAGGAGAGCTACCGATGAAGTGGTGAATTAGTATGAGTAGGTCTTCTGTTGGCATTTGTCTTTTCCTAAAGAATTTGAAGCTGTGTTACTTGTTTGTTCTCTTTTAGGTGTTTCATCAGTTCGTAAGACATGAGTCTGAGGTGGCCAGCAGTTTGGTTCTTGAACGATGTGAGTGACAAATTTCTAAGTTTGCAGTGTTATTTATAATACTCTGCTAATGCTCTCAAAGTACTGGGGAACTGTGGGCTCTGTTAACTGTGCTACCCATCATGTCTTTGGTTCCCGTTTTGTCCTTGTGCCTCTGTGAGGACCTAGTATAAAGAGAGCGTATAGTCCAGACATCACCCCTCCTGCTGCCACTGTCCTGCTCAGTCCTTCACGGCTGTGTTCTGCAGGGTGCGAAGGATACTTTGCGCAGAAATATTCTTTTTGTACTAGAGATTTTCTTAAATCTCAGCCTTGTTCTTTTAGCTCCAGATGAAGAGATAAAATTTGTTTTGTGGGACTGCTTTCTGTTTGCTCTCTCCTTGTCAATCCTCTCTCCCCTCGCAGCTTTCCTTTGTTTTCCTTTTTAACTTGTGGGTCTTCTTTCTGTGAGGTTTTCATGATGTAGAGATGGAGGCTTAAGCGGTATCTGTAGTTGTTCATTCTCTGGACATTGCTGTCAGTCTCAGGTGTGGGTACCCTGTGTGCCTGTGGCTACTATCATGAACAGACCAGGGGACACAGCAATAGATAGTTAATTCTTAGAGCTTCTGCAGGCTAGAAGGCCAAGACCAGACTATCAGCATGGTTGGGTTGCCGGTCAGGCCCCACTTGCTGGTTTGAGCATAGTTGCCCTCACTCTTGTTTTTATATTGCCGTGGTGGGGTGGTGGCTGTTCTGGTCTCTTCCCTTTTAGGGACACTAATTCCATCATGGAGGCTTTACCTTCATAACATCATCTAAACCTAATTACCTACACCAGGCTCACCTCCAGATAACATCACACTGGAAGTTAGAGTGCTGAGGCCGCATAAACATACAGTCATCAGTAGGTTCTCAGCCCCATTGCCTTTCCACTTTCTATTTCAGCTATGAATCGTGTTCAGTTACTTGGGCGAGTAGGTCAGGACCCTGTCATGAGACAGGTGGAAGGAAAAAACCCAGTCACGATATTTTCTCTGGCAACAAATGAGATGTGGCGATCAGGGGACAGTGAAGTATACCAAATGGGTAAGTATAAAAGGCTGTAGTTTTTATTTTATCACCAGTAAGTAGACATTATTACTGCTCATCTAACATTAGAAATGTTACTTTTAGATAAAGTCAGTCTTTGTTAGTTCTGTTCTTTCTTTTAGAAATTGTAAGCTTGTTTTCTCAAGACATGTTCTGTGTCCTTGGCATGTGTGTTACCTGCTGGCATCTGTAACTCCTATACCTGGTGGTTTAGGTGACGTCAGTCAAAAGACAACATGGCACAGAATATCCGTGTTTCGACCAGGCCTCAGAGATGTGGCGTATCAGTATGTGAAAAAAGGGTAAGTTAAAGAAAGGATCTTTGGGATTGAATCGCCGAAAGATTTGATAGCAAGTGTTATCTTATCTGCCTTTTCCCTAACTAAGTACTGACATTAATATGTATTTATTCCATAATGTCATGTTCCTGGAAAGTCTCTGTGGTTTTAGCCTGCTGACATGTTAGGGCAAACAGTATCAGTACATAAGTAAAAGTCAATGAGGCAGGCTATGGCAATACCACCGATGCTGCTGCAGCATGTATTTTTGCAAAGCATCTACAGCACATGTCTTTAGGAGATCATGTGCCACTGTGACCAGGGATCATTGAGGTCACATTGCTCATCTGGCTTCTGAGCAACCACACGATGTCTTTAGAGAACCTGGGGTATTTGCCATCTAATGTACTGCATTATTATGGTAGTATTTACAGTAGTTATTTTATACTTGATAATTTTCTCTAGACTTAATAATTCCAAGCATTTGGAATGCTTGGGTTGATTATGTATTAGAAGTGTCTTTTCTGAATGTATAGGATGACAAAAGAATGTCTTTATGGGTATACTTCATATGTTTAGAAATCTACTTATTTGTGGATCTAAAATATTTCATGTGGAATAATTTCAGCAGTGACTAGAATTTCAATTTCATTTCAGTAATTACACACCCTTTCTTGGTGTGTGTATGAATATGTGAAGATACACATAAACACACAGGATGTTTGAAGGAAAATGCCAACAGTCAGTATCATTTATGGTGTGTGTGTGAGTGTGTGTGAGAGAGAGAGACAGAGAGACTGACTAGGAATTGAACTCATGGCCTTGTATATGCTAAATGACTGCTGTATCACAGAGTCCCATCTGTACTTCATACAGAGTTTTAAATTTGAGGCAGGCTCTCACTGAGTTGTCCAGGCAGACCTAAAACTTCCAATCCTCTGGTTTTAGACTCCTGTATATTGGATTATAGGAAGGTACTGCCATGCCAGGGTAACATTGTCCTTCTTAACTCAATTGTGCCTTGTGTTTTAGTACTCTTATTTGAAATTGGAGACGTGTTAGCAAAAGTGCCATTGTTTGATCTCTAGCGTGGACTTGTTTGTTCTCCATGTCCTGACACTCTGTGAGGCAGAATTAGAGTCTTCAGACTAAAGACTGCGTTTTCTCTACATCAGGGCTCGCATATTTGTGGAAGGGAAAGTGGACTATGGTGAATACATGGATAAGAATAATGTGAGGCGGCAAGCAACCACAATCATAGCTGGTAAGAAGCTTGTGATAGATAGCTTCCTGTTTGTCTTCATTGAAAAGCTCGGCATGCTGTAAGCAGCTCTAGCTGGGGCTGCTGTAAGGACCCGTGCTGTCAAGATTGCAGGCAACTCTCCAGAAGAGTTTTATAATTTTCATTTTACTGTTTGCTAAGACTGTCTGCATTTATTTATTATTCTCAAAATCTCTCTCTATATTCACTTGTTTAGTTCAGAAGGAACTTAGAGTATAAAATCGAGGTGCTCATGTCAGTACGTGCTGTTAAGCCATGGAAGAATTTAATCTTTGTGTCTTTTAAAAACACTTGGCCAGCCGTGCAGCGGTGGCACACGCCTTTAATCCCAGCGCTTGGGAGGCAGAGCCAGGCGGATCTCGTGAGTTCGAGGCCAGCCTGGTCTACAGAGTGAGATCCAGGATAGGCACCAAAACTACACAGAGAAACCCTGTCTCAAAAAACAAACAAACAAAAAAAACAACAAAAAAGAAAAACCAAAAAATAAAAATAAATAAATAAAACACTTGGCCTATACAAGAATAGGCATGTGCCAAGGCAGTTGCAGAAACGTGATGTTAGGAATTTATGATTTATACAAAACTTTGAAACTTAAGGTGCAACAACTTCCATTTGAAATTTAAAAGCTTTTGTTGTCTTTAAACAAAATACAAAACAACATGAACTGCATTGACATAAAGCTTGAGACTGAGTTCAAAGTTCTGAAACAATAACTGGTTATATATCCATAAGTTAACATGAAAAAATGTTTTTTTTGTATAAAATTATATGTTGGTTAATGAAATCTAGATAACTTACCAATTTAACACTGCCTATTTAAAAAAAATCTTCATTAGTACTTGCTTGACAAATTTTAGTGTTAAAATGAAAATTATACTGTTATTAAAA
Organism: Peromyscus eremicus; assembly: GCF_949786415.1. Taxonomy (NCBI): domain Eukaryota; kingdom Metazoa; phylum Chordata; class Mammalia; order Rodentia; family Cricetidae; genus Peromyscus; species Peromyscus eremicus. The sequence goes on from NC_081418.1 coordinate 51,747,632, forward strand.
TACATCTCTTAATGAGACAGATTTTTATTCTTGAATAAGTTGCTAAAATTATGAGTTAAGCCTCAGTTTAGTTATTTTGTTTTTATTGATAAAAACACCAAGAAACCTGTTTTTATAAATAGGAGTGAAAAAAAATCTTAACTATAGTTTTTCAGTGTTTATGAACTAGTGAGATATGCTATAATGAAGTGATATCATTAAAGACTGTTCTGTTGTATGACGGATGTGAGTAGAGAGAAGAGTAGGTGAGGCACTCTTGGTGTCCCATCAGTTATTACTGATGGCCGCATTGGCTCACACGGCTGCTTTTTCTCTTCAAGGATCAGTTGGAAGGGTTATTGTCTATTTTATTCATAAATTTTAACTGGTATCCCTGAAAGAAATGGTGCCTTTTCAAAAACAATCATTGTGATACTGTTATTTCACCCAATGTTGAAATTATTGTAGCATTTTTAAAGACAATTGTCACTGTGTTCAACTTTCGTTCGAGTACTCCAGCTTTCTCATAAGCTAAATACTTTTTTTTTTCAAATTTTTCTCTTTCCCTTGTTCCAGTGTTTATGTCTTAACCACTGTTCATATTGGTAAATTATAAGTTGTTTTAAGCAATAATCGTATATTTTCTAATAGTAATCTTTTTTGGAAAATATATTGACTTTGAAAACCAATGTAGATATTTTTCAAACTCCATTTGCATTCCACTATAAGCCAGATTTATGGATAAACTTTATATTATTTGAATGACTGAGTTGCTACAGACTAAGCCGGGTAGAGACAGTTCACATTGTTCACAGTTTCGCTTTCTCTTGTCATGGTTGTTACTGGTCTGCTCAGGTAATTATATATTTATGACTCACGGTGAAGCTGAATAGCTCTCAGTGATGCTTGAAGAAAGTACTGTTTTGATTTTTTTTCTGGTTACATTTGACTTCTTTTTGTTTATTGTATATTAATATAATCATAAAGGAAGTCCCGTTTCTCATGTTGTGAACACTAGCCAATATAGGGATCAATCTAAAAATTTCAAAAATATGTTTACATCCTAAATTATCCTTTTGTTGTTTGTTTGCTTTGTTTTAATTGTTTGTTTTGTTTTGTTTGTTTTTCAGTCTTATCAACTCCTTCCATTCATTTTGATACTGTTTTTTCACCTAGGGGTCATACTTGAACTTTAAAACAAAACCAAAACACACCAGCAGATGGCAGTCTTGGCTTTTGATAGTGATTTCCATTTTAATCCCTTCAAGTTACCATCCTGTACAGTTCATGAAGTGATTGTTACGAATAACTGTCTTTAGATAATTGTATAGTTATTGAGGATCTAAAATGTTTGGAGTAATCCAAGAAATGCTACTTCACCTCTTTATCTTTGGTTGTTTTTAGCCAGTTTTCTTTGGAATAATCAGAGCAATGTCCAATTTTGTTTGTTTTTGCATAAAAATGCTTTACTTTGTATAATACTTAAAACCTTTCCTAAAAGTCAGTATATGAAATTCATTCTTAGAATTTAAAATAAATTTATTTTCTTAAAGGCAAGTAAACTTGCAGTTGCTAAGTGGCCACGAGCCCACTCTTGTGCTGTGCTGCATGTCTGTAGCATGTAGCACGTGGAATGTCTTCATTGCCCTCTTGTTTGTGGGTGTGCTTTCTAGTCTCAGTTGAATCTGTAGATGTTCACCTCGTTTACAGAGAATTATTGTTGGGGAGACCTTAATGGTCTCATTCTATAATGAAGTCTTGATTGTTGGGCAAACAGCTTCAGCCTATTGTATTATTTATTTATCTTATACCACTTTTGTGTACCTCTCATGGACACAACAAAAGTTACTTAATATTTTGAAATTTTGTAATACCACTAAAGGATGTCTGTGTTGGAGGGGAATTATCATATGAAATGAAGACAGCATTCTGAAATAACTTTTACACTTTGGTTTCTTTCCAGATAACATTATATTTCTGAGTGACCAGATAAGAGAAAAGGCATAGAACGGATGATTCTTCTTTGATCATTGTTTGGTACAGTCTCCTTTCCAAATCATGTATAGTCTATAGTTTAAAGATAAAGATTAAAAAATTTTATATAAAATGAGTGGCAGTATTTTTCCTGACTGACATATCTTCTTTTGTGTGTGTGAAATAACCCTTTATTTCTGGTCAGTTGTGGCACTTACTAATTGCATATTTTTCTAGGAGTGGTTTCTCTATACAAGTGTACAAAGTAACAAACTCTCAGGCTCCACCCTGTGTGCTGTGGCCAAGGCATACGTTTGTTTGGAAGGTCTTCTTTTCTGCTTCACACTTGCACTGTGGTATTTCAGCCACTGTTACCTTTTAGCCTTGTGTGTCAGGAGTCTGTCCCATAGTTGTAAACACTGATGTTCTGAACTTTACTCTGTAGACTTGATGGTAAGTACTGACTCTGCTCTGTATACCTGCACCCATACAAGTATACTAGTGTTGACACAGAAGAGCCACTCAGTGATAGGACAGATAAATGATCCTAAATTAAAGGAGGCCGAAGTTACTATCTCAACTGCTTTGGGAGTCACCCACCTTCATACCTTGTTCGTTGGTAGTTTCACTGTAGTGTGTATGAGACCTTTTATCAGCCCTGAGGCCCAGAATGAAGTGTAAGTAGAGTGGACATAGTCTTCTCCAGTTCCTTCAGTTCCTTTAGTCTCTTTCTTTCCACACCCTTCTCTGCCATCCTTCTCAAAGTTTATTCCAGAACACCCTTGAGGGTGGAGATGGAGGTCATTTTCATGGTACTGGGGATCAAACCTACAGTCTCAAGTTAGACAGGCCCTCTCCCATGAACTACACCCACTTCGAGGATCCCTTTAATATCTTTGATTTTGTCTCCTTATAGAGTCTGTGTATGTACAGTTAATTTTACTGTAAGTTTACCAGTGATTTGCCAATAAAGATTATGTAAAATCAGTATTTTATATATATATATATATATATATATATATATATTTTTTTTTTTTTTTTTTTTTTTTTTAATTTGTACCACTCATCCTTAGTCAGCCTGCAGCTTTGCAGAGGTTGGCTATTGCTCAGACTGTTGCTTTGTTCAAGTGTGGGAAGTTCCTCACTCTTTCTGTTCCACACTGCTCTCACCTTGGTCCCCAGCCCAGCCCACGTATTTGTTCTTTGCCCTGAGAGTTGGTGCCAGCTGTAGCTTAGATTATATTAGATGTAAGAAGTTCAGAGTCATGTGCTATGCTATGGGCTCTTGGCTTTCTGAAGTGTTCTGTACTGATAGTGCAGTTTGTTTGAAGGAAGGAGGAGTTCCTTGGCTTTACCCTGTCCTTACCAGAGACAATAGAAGATTGCTGTCCTCCCCATCTGCCTATTTTTTCTGCCACTGGGATCACTGGTCAACATACTAGATCTTTCTGTGTTCACTCATTGAACCTGGTGGCACGGTCCTCTGTTTTGAGCAACTGCTGTGTCTTTCCTCAGCAAAGCAGTTTTTATCATTCTTAAACATTGTGAGGGATTATGTGTATTTCTGAGTGAAATTTAAACAAGGTGAAAGTGGAAAAAAATCTCATTGTGTATAAGAGCTAACCCAAAGCTGAAGCTGTTCCTGAGTCTGGGTTGCAGAAGTAGAGTAGTCCATCCAGCATGGGCTGGAGACTGCCTGCCCTCCCTGTCTGAAAGGCTGTGAGGTGGAGGCAATTTCACTCAGGCTGACTCTTCTGCCTTCCTAGTGATTGTGGCCAATCCCAAGCCAGTCAGAGTTGGTGGAACCTAATGCTCCATGGCCTCAACTGCAGAGAAACTGCATTGCTCCCGCTGGACCAGGCACACCTATGCAGCCCCATCTGCTGAGAAACACCACTGCTCCCAGGCTGGACCAGGCACAGAGTAGACCTGTGGGATCTAGCAGTGTATGCTGTAGAGACTTGTAATTCAAGTTTCCCTTCTTGATGTGATTGTATCAGGGCATAAATTTACAGGGATTTTATTCCATGTTAAATGGAAAGATGAAAGGTAGGAGAAAAACTGTCGAACAGCATTTGTGGTAGTATCCCATTTTTGGAAAACAGTTATTTTTCAAAAGTAAGGAGAATATAAGTGTTTTAAAAGGTTGGAAAGAGAAGCAGCAAATGCTATGATTGTCTATAGGGCAGTGTGTGTAGTTCCTTCATACTTCCCATGCATGCTTTTAATAACATGAGTGTATTTTAAAATGGGAGGGGGCATGTCTTTTCCAAACCTCAGAAAGTTAATAGCAGTGCTGCTTCACATACTGGGAGTGAAGAAAACTTCCCATGTCTACCCCCCCAGCCATCTATCTCCCCTTCAGCATAATACCCCCAGCCATCTATCTCCCCTTCAGCATAATACCCCCAGCCATCTGTCTCCCCTTCAGCATAATACCCCCAGCCATCTGTCTCCCCTTCAGCATAATACCCCCAGCCATCTGTCTCCCCTTCAGCATCTATGCTTGTGCTGTCTTCATTCACCTGTAACAGCACGCACATGGCTCTGAAGGCTGCACTTTAAAGACTGGCCAGTATGAGACCCACTGTTTACTTCCATTATAATTCTTGGGATGATTAACTCACCTCATCAAACTCCAAACATTTTTTTCTGAGGCTGTTGAGGGAGATTGGTTATGTTGCCAATCAGGTTATAGGCTAAGCTTAGTATTAATTAAGAAAATTGTCAAGAAGTTTCCCCGTGTTCCCAAAAAGAGATCATTCTTACAATTAGTTTCTCCTCTACTCAGATGATCCCTTTGTTCCTGTCTAGCTCAGGCTAGCACATTGTGCTGTGCTGGTGGTTCGTGGGCATGGAAATGAGAGCGGGATCATTTTACATATTTTCTTTGGATTTGCATTCTATGCTGTGAGGACTGGAGGGAGTAACAGCAAGACAAATGATAGCAAAGGAACAGTGGTCCCTCAGGTTAGTAAGTTACAAGGAAACCTCGGAGACAGTGACAGCAGTCATAGTAGTGACCGATAACTTCTTAACCCATTGCCTGTGCTAAACATACTTTATCAGTCTCATGTAACTGTTTTCCAAGAAAAAATTGACAGTATCATTTTACAGATGAAATTCAGAAACACAGATTTAAAAAAAGTCAAAGCCACACAGTGGGAGTTTGAGCTCAGCTGGCTTTATGTAGCTTCAGCCTCCCACTGCTAAACTGGAGTGTCCCGAACAGTGTGTTTCCCACATACTAGGAATAAATGGAGGTGTCAGTTAGGGAGAGACTTAGGCGTGAAGGAAATACCTCCACTCTATACTCTCTCTCGGTGATCGTATAGAAAAATAAGTCGCCGGGCGGTGGTGGCGTACGCCTTTAATCCCAGCACTTGGGAGGCAGAGCCAGGCGGATCTCTGTGAGTTCGAGGCTGGCCTGGGCTACCAAGTGAGTCCCAGGAAAGGCGCAAAGCTACACAGAGAAACCCTGTCTCGAAAAACCAAAAAAAAAAAAAAAAAAAAAAAGGAAAGAAAAATAAGTCACCGTTCCTCCACAGGCTTCTCCTGACAGTTCCGCTTTCCTTATATCAGGCAGCTGTCTCCTTACAGGTTAGAGAAGCGTCAGGGTGTCCACTGGTTTCACTGTCCAGTAAAATTGCAAGGAATGCTCAGGAAGTTTTCAGGCTCACTTTGTAGAAAATGGTGGCACCAATAGAATTGAAGTTTGGTCTCTTATCTCAGTTTTCCTCTTTACCACCTCATAGCTCCACATACTACGATAGTGGCTGACTTCTATGGCTGGCAGTATCATGCAGCCACACTATTGAAGCATCTTTTTTTGATTTTTAAAAATTTTCCAATCATTTGCTTGCTGCCATGTTTTGGAACACAGGGTCTTATTTTGCTATACAAGTGTCTATGTCCCTCTGTCCTGCCCCTAGCCTGCCCAGTCCAATCCTTCATGCCCCCCCCCCCCTTCCCTACCTCCAACCACCCTCACCCCCTGCACTCCCAGTTTACCTAAGAGATCTATTCTATTTCCTCTTCCCAGGGAAATCTATGAATCCCTCTTTGGGCTTCAGGGGCATTTGTAATTCAGATAGATTCAACCCATATTGTGCTCTAGTTTCATCCAGATCCTGTGTTTGCTATAGCTTAGACATATTCAAGAAAAGATCCAGGTGGTGGCACATGCCTTTAATCCCAGCACTTGGGAGGCAGAGGCAGGTGAATCTGTTAGGAATTCAAGGCCAGCCCGGTCTACAGAGCAAATTCTAGGACAGCCAAGGCTACACAGAGAAACCCTGTTTTGAAAAACAAAACAGAGAGAGAGAGAGAGAGAGAGAGAGAGAGAGAGAGAGAGAGAGAGAGAGAGAGAGAGAGAGATAGAGAGAGAGAGAGAGAGAGAGAGAGAGAATATTCAAGTAAAGGTTGGGGGAAATGGCTCAGTGGGTAAGGTGCTTGCTGTTCAGATGGCCAGAACTCATATTAAAAAGCCCAGCACAGTTGTACATGCGTGTAATTCCAGTATCAGGAGGCTCCTGGGGCCTTGCTGGCCAATTGATGAGCTCCAGGTTCAGTGAGATACCTTATCTTAAAAAAAAGGTGGAGAACAATAGAGGAAGAAACCAGTATGGACTTCTGGCCTCCCCATGTGTACATGAGGGCATGTGTATACCACACACATGCAGACATGAAAAGGTAAAAACAAAACAACAATAAAACATACAGCTCCTGTCTGTCATCTAGTACTAACACAGTAAGTAGCTGTAAGAGAAAAAGCAGTCAGCTTATTTGGAGCTTCCTCTTGTCAGATGTGTGGTAGACAGTGACACCTTGTTTCTGGATTGGGGACAGACTTGAGAGGGTGAACATCTGTTGGAAAGTCTACAGTTAGGCAAGGCAATGAACATAGGAATTAATCGTGGAAGGACAGCTCCCTTTCTGGGTCCATATGGCTCTGAGAATGTAAGGCTACCTAGAATGTAAAGCACAAATGTGATTAGTATACTACTCATCATTAGTTCTGTATTCACAGAACTGGTATTTGTTTGGAGTGACAATATGCACAACTCAAATACTGCATCCTTGTTTTTGTGGTTATGGATTGCCAAAAGGCTATGTGCAGAAGTCATTTGGTGGAGCTTTTAGGAAAGTTCTTAGATGAACTGTTGGAAATGTGTCCTTTGTCTTTCTCTAGACTGTCATCCCTTGATCTTTTCTTTCTTTTCTGTAATGGGAACATGTTGGCTGAATCTCCAAGTAGCATCCAGAGCATGAAGTGGTCTTCAGGGGAGAAGATGGAGGAAGCCAAAACTATGATGACATAAAACCACCAGAGCATACCTGGACAGCCTACCTCTGAATTCTTTGGGAGATGCAAATAAACCTCTTGTGTTTGTGTGCAGTTAAATATATGCCTTAAAAATTCACAAAGATCTACCTTCTCATATAAATGGTCAAATCTTTGCTTTTTTTTTTTTTTTTTTAAATATTACACTACAAGTTGAAGTAAGAAAGACATCACTGATCTCACAATCTTTGCCATTTTAACTCAGATCATTATAAATTTGGGGAGGGAGTTGGGACATGAAAAATACACAAAACCTTAGCAGTCAGACTAAACAAGCCTTTTTTTATTGTTGCTTTTGTTTTTATCAAGCTAAATTTTTCTTATAGTCCCTCATGAGGAACCTTAGTAGCCCTCCTAAGGGAGCAGGCCCTTAAGAATAAACTGGGTGGCAGTGGCGCACTTCTTTAATCCCAGCACTTGGGAGGCAGAGGCAGGTGGGTCTCTGAGTTTAAGGCCAGCCTGGTCTACAGAGTGAGCTCCAGGACAGTCAAGACTACACAGAGAAACCCTATCTCTAGAATACAGAACAAAACAAACAAAAGTATTGTCTTTATATTCCCTTGCAAATGGCAGATTAGAGAATTGAGTTGGGAAGATTTCCTAAGTGCAGAATAGTTTGTTTTACGTTGGTAGGTTTATTAGTCTGCTGTGGCAGCCAGAGCAAAATACAGACTAGTGGTGGGAAGAGTAGACATTTCCTTTTAGCTCCAGGGGCCAGAGTGAGTCATTCTGGAGAAGAATCTCCCTGGCCTGTAGGTGGCTGATGTCTTGCTGTGTTCACGTGACCTTTTTTTGTGGGCTTGCAGTAGCAGAGTCCTACCTTTTTGATCTTGTGCAACCTTAGTTTCCTCCCTAAAAACCTCATCTCCAAGTACTTTTCTCTGTGGTATGTTACAAGGAGGGGAAGAACTTCATGGATTTTGGGGAGCAGGGACCTCATGCAGCCCATAGCATTGGGCTTGCAGAAAGAAACCAACTCAGCCTAACATTGTAAAAATAGGGACTAAAACATAGGCAACTATGGTGATTTTATTTGTGCTGAAATGTGATTTTATTTGTATGTTAATAAAGTTGCCTGGGGGACAGCAAATAGCAAGCCATTTAGCAGAAGTCTGGCAGTGGTAGCACATGCCCTTAATCCCGATCACATGACAGGAAGAATCTGTGTGTTCAAGGACACAGCCAGCATTGGAGACACACGCCTTTAATCTCAATACCAACCATAGAGACCTGGAGGTCTGTATAGACAGGCAGTGACGAGGAAGTCATGTGGTTGGGTTTAGAACCAATGAGAGGGCAGAACAGATAGTCAATAAAAAATACAGACACACAGGAAATAGGTCTCTTTTCTCAGGGGAAGGACGGCAGCGGCTGGTAAGCTAAGGGCTATTTGCTAGTGCTCTGACACCTTGGGCTTTTATTTTTTTTATTTTTTTTTTTGGTTTTTTGAGACAAGGCTTCTCTGTGTAGCTTTGCGCCTTTCCTGGAACTCACTTGGTAGCCCAGGCTGGCCTCGAACTCACAGAGATCTGCCTGCCTCTGCCTCCCGAGTGCTGGGATTAAAGGCGTGCGCCACCACCGCCCGGCTCCCTTGGGCTTTTAACTCTGCATTTGGCTCTGTGTTTCTTATTTAATAAGACCGTTCAGAATTACACCTACAGGACAAGGGTTCTTTAATGGTGCACCAATCTTGGCATTGTGGTTTATACAGAAATATCATGTACCAAAGGTGTGTTTAAACAATAAATTTTCCTTTCAAATGGAAAGACGAGCACTGTTAACGACATACTTGAACTAAGACTCCAGCAAGTACTGTTATAACAGGGTTAAGATCATAGACAGTGATTCACAAATGCTGTGATTACATTGAAAATAAATATAGATAAGAGTTACAGGAAATTAAGCAATACCCAAATGTCAAGTTCTAAACAACATCAAAGAAAGATCATTTTGAAAAGATGCCATGTACGAATGTCAGAATACAAAGTCTTCAATGAATGGTCTCTGAATAGCTTTATAAAACCCTGTTGAAATGCATTAAAAAACACTAGTTCGCCATGTTTATTGGAAACATTGCCATTGTGACAGTTGCAAAGAAATTTAAATCAATTTTTAGCAATCCTTTAGGGACATATGACAAGCTGATTTTGAAGATGCTTGGGCAAGCAAGTGGCCAAGCATAACTGCCTCTTGGAGAATGAACTAGGGGATGTTCTCTGCTAGTTAAGGGTTTGTTCATGTTAGTGTATATATGTGGTCACTGTGAGAAAGTGTACTGCTGATGTGGCTACAAAGCAAAGTAATGACAAATAATAGAGTCCAGAAGTTGATCATGCTTATGTGGAGACAACAGCCAATAAAAGTGTGTGGCATGGGTTATTCAACACAAGATGCCAGGAAAATTTGTTACTCATTTGGGGGTGGGGAGAAAAATTGAATATGCTTTATGCAAAACTAATTTTTGGCTATTAAGACCTATTTGCAAAATTCAAAACTTGACAATGTTTTCATGAGTTAAGGTTAAGGCATTTTTAATAAATTAGCTGATTTTAAGACCAGTGACACTGAATTTTATGCTCTTAAACCTCCTTCCAGTGTGATAGAATTCTGGCATTTCCCTGTTACTATCTGTCCTCCTTGTAGAGAAGCAAGACCTCTTACATTTCAGGTAGTTCTGTGCTTCACTTAGGTACCATTCACCTTTCTCTTCTGGGTGGTTCCCAACACCACTTTCTGTTGTTCTTTTTTGTTAATGTGATAAAATACCCTGATAAAAATATCAAGGAAAGGTTTATTTGGGCATATAGTTCCAGAGGAAGCAGCAGGCCTCATCATATTGTGTGGGAAGCAGAGAACAGTTAAAATGGGGCCAGGATAAAATCCCAAAGCCAACTTTAGTGACAGTAACTTACTTCCTCTTGCTAGGTTCCACCTCCTAAGGTTTCCAGAACCTTCCCTGTGGTGATATATTATGTACCCTAATAAATTTGCCTGAAAATCAGAGAACAGAACAAGCCAGTAGATTAAACATAGAAGCCAGGCAGGCAGTGGTGGCACACACCTTTATTCCTAGCACTTGGGAAGCAGAGATCCATTGGGATCTCTGAGTTCAAAGCCACCCTGGACTACATAAGATTGACTCAATCTAGGAGAGAAACAGAGCCAGGCAGAGGTGGCACACACCTTTAATCCCAGTACTTGGGAGTCACATATCTTTAATCCCAGCACTAGGAAAATTGAGACAGGAAATGATGTGGGTGGGTGGAGAAAGGTATATAAGGCATGAGGAGACAGGAACTAAAGTCTTTCAGCTGAGGAAAGCTTTTCAGGCTGAGGAGTCCTAGTGGTAAGGGGTGGCTTGTTCCTTTGTCTCTCTGATCTTTCAGTATTTACCCCAATTTCTGGCTCTGGGTTTTTTATTAAGACCATTTAGGAATTTGTGTTACACTTCCCAAACAATGCCACCAGCTGGGGACCTTGTTTTCAAACATATGGGCCAATCAGAGATGCTTTGCATTCAAATCATAATGCCCACTCCCTCTGAAAGTGAGTCTCAGTCCTCCATATTCTTTGTGACCCAGATGCCTTCCTTGACCATGTGACACTGGGCATTATTTGCATTTTAACAAAGAGCTGCTTTGTTAAGATCATAGAAGTGACATTCTGTGTCATCTGTGAAGAGGACAACCAGAGCAGATTCACAAAGCTGTCAGACTAAATCATGCAGAAGAGACAGATGCAGTGAAATAGGAAGAGGTAGCGCTCAGAAAAACCTTGAAATTGACAAGGAGATGAGATACACGGACAGAACCAGGATCAGGTTGGCCTAATTTCTGCTATGTTGGGATTCACTGAAGGAGTGTTCCTGATTCTGATTGTTACTGAGTTTGTTCTTGGAAATCTGGTGAATGGTTTCATTGGGTTGGTCAATGGCAGCCACTGGTTCAAGAGCAAGAAAATTTCTTTGTCTGACTTCATCATCACCAGCTTGGCCCTCTTCAGGATCATTCTTCTGTGGATCATCTTTATTGATGGCCTTATAATAGCATTCTCTTACCACACCCATGACTCAGGGATAATGATGAAAGTTATTGATGTTTTGTGGACCTTTACAAACCACTTCAGTATTTGGCTTGTCTCTTGTCTTGGTGTTTTCTACTGCCTGAAAATAGCCAGTTTCTCCCACCCCACATTCCTCTGGCTCAAATGGAGAGCTTCCAGGGTGGTTGTTGGGATGCTGTGGGGTGCACTGCTCTTATCCTGTGTCTGTACCATGTCTCTGATGAATGAATTTAGGATCCATTCTGTCCTCGGTGGAAGCAGAGGCACATCAAATATGACTGAATACTTCAGACTGAAGACAAATGAATATAATCTGATGCATGTTCTTGGAAATCTGTGGAAGATTCCTCCATTAATTATTTCCCTGGCTGCCTACTTTCTGCTCCTCCTCTCTCTGGGGAAGCACACAAAGCAGATGCAGCAATACAGTACTGGCTCCAGAGATCAGAGTACTGAGGCCCACAAAAGAGCCATCAGAATCATCTTCTCCTTCCTCTTCCTCTTCCTCTTGTACTTTCTTTGTTTTCTAATTTTGTCATTCAGTCGTTTCCTTCCAGCAACTAAGATTGCCAGGATAATTGGTGTAGTAATTGCCATGTCGTACCTTGTTGGGGACTCATTTATTCTCATTATGTGTAACAACAAGCTAAAGCAGATGTTTGTGGCCATGCTCCCATGTGAGTGTGGTCACCTGAAGCCTGGATCTAAGGGATCATTTGCTTCATAGAATAGCAGAGGGCATAGCATGGAGCCTGGGGGTTCCTCAGCCTGGTGTAGCACTATGGAGCCCTCTGAGTCTGCCATTCATCAGTCTATACCATCAGTAGGAGAGATATTGCCTGCTTTGCCCCGGATTCTACCTGGCTTAGAGGTGAAAGCCATGCTTCTGAGGGCCTCTCTCCGTAGGCTCATTTGGACAGGTGCAACAGTCTTTGGGAAATGCCAGTGTAAGAGCACTCACTATGTAGATATGGAGATGTATTTTAATAACCATTAGCTTAAGCATAGCCAGTCTGTATATTAGTTTTACCTTAAATTTTATGTCAATATAAAGTACTGCTGTGGCCATGACATAAGAGCAAAAACTTTTGCTTTTCCTTAGATGTGGGCTTGAATTCTGGTTCTGTCAACTTTCCATTTTTGTCTGTGGATGAATTGTTTTTGTGCTTTTCCCTTTACCCTAAAATATGGATGATAACATCATCCACAGAGTAGTAGAAATTCATGAGACAATATGTACCAACATTTTAGCACAATGTGTTATAAAAGTGCTGGATTAATTGAAGGCTGTCATTATGTCATTTTTGTAATTTTTTTGTTTTGTTTTGTTTTTTTCGAGACAGGGTTTCCCTGTGTAGCTTTGTGCCTTTCCTGGAACTTGCTTGGTAGCCCAGGCTGGCCTCGAACTCACAGAGATCCTCCTGGCTCTGCCTCCCGAGTGCTGGGATTAAAGGCGTGCGCCACCAATGCCTGGCCTGTCATTATGTCAAACAATGAATTATGCAGCAACACCAGTCCTTTTAAGATGGCACTTCCCACAAGTCTTTGTGTGATACTGTAAACAACAGCATGAAAATCCAGACCCTTGGATTCCAGGTTCCAGTCCACTCTTGTGCTTCATTGACATTTTATTGAAGGTAGTTCCAAATATATCTATATCTATATCTATATCTATATCTATCTATCTATCTATCTATCTATATATATATATATATATATTTTGTTTTTTTTTTTGACTGTATAAAAGACTAAGCATTTTTGTCCCTCCTCTCCCTCCTCCTCCTCTTCTCCTCTCCCCTTCCTTGTTCTTTCCAGGATGCATATGTGCTTTTAAAATTTATACAATATATATGTATATATGTATACTTTGATGTTTAATTAATTTTATTTAAAGAGAAGAATAGACATTTATTTAATGTCATTAATTCAATGAGAATATTTTTCTGTGTCATGAAAAATTCTTTAACTTGGTGAGTATCATCAGTTAGGACACATGGCATTCCTGAATGTGAACTTCTAAGGTGACTAAACAATTACCCTGGATTTTAAATCACAGTACTTTGATGCCTAAGGGGACGTATTGTAACTATGTAGATCTAAGCATGGGTCCAGATTTATAAAGGAAACAAGAAAGGGTGGATATTTTTTCTAGGTGAACCCTAGAACAGATTATGGCACAAATTACCTCTTTCTACTGTGCCCCGCTCAACATGTCTTATAAAAAGTGTGTCTCAAGGAGGGGTTTGTTCCTTGAACTTACTGCATTAGATTTGGTAAATCACCTCAGGTGAAGGAGTGGCTGTGGCATGGTCAGCACGCAGTTAGAGAAAATGGCCGCAGTTTCAACATGTGGAGGACACACAAACTGGTTCACATAGGCCATGGAGGGAAGGGAGGTGGGAAGAAGGAGGGATGAGGGATAGATCCCACAATACTCTTCTATGGAGTAAAGCTGCAGGGAAACTGAAATAGTCTGGGGCTCGAGCACTCTGGTTTGGGTTTGAAATTTTTGGAGTCTGCTACAATTCCTCTAGTCTTTCTGCTCTTAGAGGAACAAATACCAGAGTCACTGAAGCGTGTTTGTAATTAGGCATTTCTAAGAAAATAAGAATAGGTGTGAAGAAATAGTAATTTAATCCTTGAAAGATTTGCATCCCAGTAAAAGCAGCTGCCTCTTAGACCAGAAAGGGCTCATTTGCCACAGTGGAAAATAAAAAGGAGACCTCCCTCCAGGCTGAATACTGTGCCTACTTACATATTTCAGTTTGTTTTCATCAGCACCACGCACACTGAATCTTCAGTGAGGAAAGATGCTTTGGAAACTGTATTTTTTTGTGTTTGCTACCTCGCTCATTTTGAATTTTGTAGGAATCGTTGCCAATCTTCTTATTATAGCGGTCATTTATAAGGCTTGGGTCAGGAGCCACCGAGTCTCCCCTTCGGACAGTCTCTTGTTCAGCTTGGCTGTCACTAGATTCCTAACTCTGATGTTGTTTCTACTGAACACTGTCTACAATGCTGCAAATGCTGTAAGGTCAGTCTACTTTTCCACGTTTTTCCTGTTGTGTTGGAAGTTCCTGGACTCCAACAGTCTCTGGTTAGTGACCTTGCTGAACTGTTTGTATTGTGTGAAGATTACTAATTTCCAACACCCAGTGTTTCGTCTGTTGAAACGGGCAATCTCTGCAAAGACCTCCTGCCTGCTGCTGGCCTGTCTTCTGATTTCTGCCTTCAGCACTCTTCTGTATCTTGTGCTCACACAGATATCACGCTTTCCTGAACACATAACTGGAAGAAATGAGACGTCATTTGACCTCAAAGAGGGCATATTGACATTAGCAGCTTCTTTGGTCTTGAGCTCATTGTTACAGTTTATGTTCAATGTGACTTTCGCTTCCTTGTTAATACATTCCTTGCGAAGACATATACAGAAGATGAAGAGAAACACCACCAGCTTTTGGAATCCCCAGGTGGAGGCTCACATGGGTGCCATGAGGCTGATGATCTGCTTCCTCCTGCTCTACATTCCATATTCAATTGCTGCTCTGCTCTATCCTCTCTCCTATGGAAGGAAGAGTCTGAGAGCCCAGGCTGTTTGCATAATTATTACTGCTGCTTACCCTCCAGGACATTCTCTCCTCCTCATCATCACACATCACAAACTTAAAGCTAAAGCAAAGAAGATTTTCTGTTTCTACAAATAGTGGAATTTCATTCGTGAAGCTTGACAGCATGACTTCATGGTTTGGTTGCAAGTGTTAGAAATTTCACGGTGATCTAAGGACTTGATTTTATGATTCTGTATCTGACATCTTGACCCTGGTCCTGAGTGCTTGTATTTTAGTCAATACTGCATTTTTTTTTGGCTAATATTTTAAAGTAAAGCACATTCCTTAAGGAATTATATGAGGCATTTGTGTATTTTGCGTGGCCATTACATTCCTAGATAATGGAAATGATCATACTGTTCCACTAGCTACTGAATTATAAGGGGATGTCCCTGAATGAAGGCCACATTGTGATGTACATGGTTAACACAAATTAGAGAATTTAGCCAAGGATCTCTGAACAAGGTACCACTAATAACTAAGCTGTCACTGAGAACAGATTGGCTTAAAAGGTAACAAGGTAGTACATAAAGAAAAGAGGGAGGGGTTCAGAGAAAAAGAGAAAAGTGGAAAGAGATAGGTGTGCATTTGTGGGGCATGACAGATAAAGGATCCTGATGTTTATTGAGCTGTTACTATCAAGAAACCCTGGTACTGAGTTCTAGGCTTGATCTAGAAAGGGTCAGAGTTGATATAGTGACTGATAGTAAACAATTCAATTAAAACAGTTGAAACTCAAAGAATCTATTTTATTATCTAGAGACGTAGCCTTAGGGCAAAAGCAAGTTCTGTTCAGATAGTGAGAGTAACACCACCTGAGTGGAAGTTTAGAGAGCACAGCACCTCCATCTTGTGCTCCAGAGTTCAGTGGACGGCCGAGAGCACTGAGCTAGCTGGTGGTGGAGTACTGGACTGGGGCCTTATCTCATCGGTTTCTACACTGCACAGTTGTCCAGGAGAATACTGTTTTGGGGAATCTGATGATGGGTGTTGACAAGTTATGAAGTGGGGATTGAGCATTCATTATTCATTATTGAGCATTCATTATTAGTCATGTTATAAAGTTAACAGATAAAAGGGATGCTGATAAGTGAAATCTGGGCCATAAGAACTCTAAATGAGTGGCAAAGCCCTTCATTAGTCCTTTAATATCCTTTTCTCCTCTTTTCATAGTAATCCAATTATGAGCTATTCAGAATTTTTAATTTCCTCTTATAAGTTGGTGCCATATTGCCAATAGAGTGTGAGAGGTACTATACATAATTTCTAAGTGTGCCTCTGGACCAGTCATTTTCTTCCTTCCCATTTCCCCTTTTTTATTTGTTTTTGTTTTCCCCGTGGGCTAGAATGTTTACCTATTCTGAACTATGCATCTGAGGAGAACACTTGGGGATGGTGGAATTATTATCTATCCTCGAATTGGTGGCATGGTTCGTGACATAGGAGTGTTGTTACACAGTCTCTGAACTGTTTGTGCCTTAATTCCAGAATGGATCACGAGAAACAAACATCTCCATTGTTTGTTTTTCTTAAAACAGGAGCTGTTTTATTCTGTCACTTTAATGAAGTAACTTACAGTTTAGCATACTTTGATACAATAACACATATCTTCATCTTTATGATGAAATAGTATGTAATTACTTACAATATTATAATCAAAACACATATAATGTTATTTGTTAAGTAAAACAAAAAGCACATATATGTGTTATAACCAGTTTAAAAAAATATGTACATCTGAAGAACAGTCTAAAAAGAAACATACAAACAGACATATACATGCATGCAGCAATTATTTTTATGTTGAAAATTGATTTTTTTCTTTTACTGCTAGGCATAGAACCCAAAGCCTTGGTCATGCTAGGTAAGTTCTGTACCATTAAACTACATCTACAGCTCATTTTGGAAGGTTTGAGTAATATTTTTGTATTTTTCAAAATTTCTATGATAATCATAAACTTTCAAATATATGTAATATTTACAGTATATATATATTATCCAACCAATGATCCACCTTTTAATGGACAGATAGGGGATTCTTATATGAATATCCAGTTTCTTCTCACTCAGAAAGAAAAGTGATTAGTATTTCTCTTGTTTTGTCTGATTATTGTTTTTAATGGAATAAACAAACCCTTAAATGTTTAATTTCATACAATTTATAGTAAAAACCACTTCTAGACTAAGTAGGTTTGATTGCAGTTACTATGGAAATGGCTTTTCAGAGAACATAGGGACCTCTAGAGAGCACTGACTTTATTTTTGATAAATATTTTTGTTATTTCATTGAGAATTTCATACAGTATAATTTGATCATGTTTACTCCCAATTCCCTTAACTCCTCCTAGATCCACCGCCATGTCTCTAACCCACAACTTATTTTTTTAAAAAATTAATAACACATTAAATCCAGTTTATGCTGTCTTTTTAAAAAAGTTAATAACCCATCAAATCCAGTTTGTGCTGTTCATATACTTCTGGATATGGACCATTTCCTGGAATGTAGTGGAACTACCAGGAGCCACACCATTAAAGAAAGCCAACTTCCCCTTCTCCAGAGATTATCAACTATCCATACCTCCTCAAGGGGCAGGACTCCCAGATCCCCTTCCAACTCCATACTCAAAAGTTGAAAGTTGATTGGCTTGATCTTTTGTAGATCTTGTGCAGGCAACAATAGTTGCTATGAATTCATGAGTGTCGTGGTCCTGTCATGCTTAGCAGACATTGTTTTGATATGATCCTGCATGACCTGTGGCTCTTACAATCTTTCTACCCCCTCTTCTGCAATGGTCTCTGAGCCTTGGCAATGGGGTATGATATAGATGTCCCATTTGTGGCTGGGTACTCTCTGAACTTTGAATAGTTATTGGTGTTTCTGTTAACCACTACCTTCTGCACAAAGAAACTTCTCTGGTGTGGTCTGAAAGCTGCACTGTTCTACGGATAGAAAGAGATTTAGGAGACAGTTTGATACAATGTCTATTTAGCAAAATAATAGGAATAGGTTTATTCCTGGAGCCCCTGCCTCAACCGTGGGTTCTTAGTCAAGTCTTCAGTATTTAGGGATGTGTTTCCTACAGTGGAGTGGGCCTTAAATCCTATGAGAAAGAGATTGATTACATCCATAACATCCTTGCCATTATTGCATTTATGGCATTATTGCATTCCACAGCTGGGTAAGACTGTTCATGACCCCCCACAACCCAGTAGCCTTCATAGCACCTTCTAATACTAAGAGAGTGTCTTAGTTAGGGTTTCTAGTCCTGTGAAGAGACAATGTGACCATGGCAACTCCTATAAAGGAAAACATTTAACTGGGACAGGCTTACAGTTCAGAAGTTTAGTCCATTATCTTCATGGTAGGAAATGTGGTGGCATGAAGGCAGACATGATGCTAGAGAAAGAGTTGAGAGTTCCACATCTGGATTCATAGGCATCAGAAAGAGACAGTGAGCCACTAGGCTTGGCTTGAGCATCTGAGACCTCAAAGCCCACTCCTAGTGTTACACCTCCTCCAACAAGGCCACTCCTCCTAATAGAGCCACTGCCCATGAGTCTAGGTGGGGCCATTTTCTTTCAAACCACCACAGAGAGCTATCTGTCAGAAAGGAAGATTCTAAGTGAGTACAACATTGACTTCTCCATGTCCTATGATTAATATGTGTAGTGTCTTCAGTATATAGTCTTACCACCAAGTTCCAGTCGTCAGCCAAGAGCAATGACAATAGTTTGTATTGTATGTGGGCCTGTGGAACACCTCTGTCCAACAAGTGGAGGAGAGATATCTCACATGGGGCACTGAGCTTTTTATTTGCCAGTGTATGGGTCCTGGGATGAGCATGCTCTCTACATATTAAGTTGTTCTGATGAAGTTCTGCTGATTTGCCTCGTGATTAGCCTCTGTCGTCTTCATCTTCCTCCCCACTTATGTTGGATGTGCTGTCTTTGTACTGACTCTTTTTGCTGCTTGGAAAAAGTCTTGAGAATTTGTTAAGCACTTGTCCAAAGTCCTCACTGGAGACTTTTTTTTTTCATTGCTACAGGTTTGGAGTTTTTCTGGTTTCAACATACTCTCTGTTTAATATCTGCTGTTAACTGGATTTGGACAGTTGTCTTAGTGGCTAAGAGCACTTTCTGCTTTTGCAGAGTACTCAAGTTTGGTTCCCAGCACCCATGTCAGGTAGCTCACGAGCACCTGCAACTCCATTTCCAAGGGATCCAATGCAACCTTCTGGCTTCCACAGACACTGCACTCTGTGCACAAACCCACTCTCAAACACCTACATGTACACATACCTTTTTTAAAAAAGAAACTAATCAGAGGTTTTAAAAATGTTTTGTTTTGTCTTTTAAAAAACATTATGTGCAGACTCTTGTCTTAGCTTCTTTTCATGTTGCTGGGATAAAGTAATCTGACAAAAGCAAGTTGAGGAAAAGGGAATCTATTCTAGCTTGAAGTTAAAGGTGCACTCCTTCATAGTCGGGAGGTCATGGCAGGAGGAGCTTGAAGCAGCTGGGTCACATCACATACACAGAAAAGTTAAAAACAAAGCAAAACAGAGCAATGAATGCATGCATACTGCTGTTCATCCAACTCACTTCCTCTATTTATTTAGTCTAGGATTCCCATCAGGGCCTGCAATGGGCAGAAAAAATTAATACAATTTCCTAAGGCAGGCTTACAGTTTCATCTCCCAGAAGATTCTACAGCATGTCAAGTGGAAATCCACATTCATCACAGCTCTCTAGTATAAGTATTAATGTCCTACATCTCCTTCTATCATCCACCTTTAAAAGGAAAACGAGTTTCTTTCTATCACTTAAGTTTGGGTTTCCTTATTAATAAATCATTTTGAAGTTTTATTTTTTTCCTATTGGAAAGGACCATTTGGGAAGAAATATTAATATTTTAAATCATGAATTAAAGGTAACTTTTTGATGTTATTCAATTTGTCCTTAGATAATTTCATGAATATACACAAGGCATATTGAGCCCTTCCACCTCTAACCCTCTCCCATCTCCCTCCCACTCCTGTCAAACCCCCTCTCCCCAACAATCTCTCATGCTCATGTCTATTCATTTTGTTTTGTTACCCAGCGACTACACCCAGGGCCATCTGTGTAACCATGGGTTCGGAGCTATGCATTAGAACCTTGGTGGTGGGCTCAGCAATAGATATACAACTAAAGACCATGATTGCCCTCTCCCAGAATCTATGAATGGTCAGTAGTTCAGCTATAAAGGGAAATACCTCATGAGTCCCTTCTCTTTCTATGACTGATTGACAAGGCCAGTCTTGTGTGATGCCTAGGGCAAGTGAACACAAACGTTGTGAGTTAATGAATACAATACTGAGCCTAAAGAGGACATTTCTCAGCCCTTCATCCTATCTCCTGGCACTTACATACTTCTCCTCCCAAGAGAAAAACCCATGTACAGTTTTATCCCATAAGAAGAAAAGTGTGAGAAGAAACTGTGCGAGAATTTTCCTGACATGCAAATCAACAGGGGTGTGATCTGTGTTAATGAGTATAAGGAAAGATGAGAAGAAGCAGAGACGATCAAGAGAATAAACAACAACCCTTCCTCAAATGTATGGCACTAAAGGTACGAGGTCAATATTTCCTCAGAATAGCTTGAGTGTTCTCTGACTTGTGGCTGTGTGGATGTATCACAGACTGAGAGACCAGCTCCCAATCTGCTTCAGGATAGCAAAAGAAGACCTTAGAGTACCAAGGGTTTAGGAAAAATTCTTATCTGAGGGCTAGACCTTTTGTATCTGAGGGAAAAAATAAACACAGACGTGTTTTGATGGTAACTTTCTCTTTACTTCATCTTGAAAAATTCTCTCTGAAAAAAAATCTCTCCACAGCTTCCTCATTAGGTCTTCATCTCTTCTCACTCTCTACTCAGCAGCTTCTCTAATTCACTTTCACTGCCTCCACATCTCTCTCTCTACACCTTTCCTCTGCTCTCTCTCTGCTCCGCTGCTGCCCTGTTCTCCTCTGCTTCTCCTCCTCAGCCCCTCTCTCTACATCACTCCTGCCTCTCACAGCCAAAATCTGGACAATTGTAAGTTACATTTTCAGGGACCTACCTATTCTTATAACACAAGATAAGTCACATAGTTTCTCTTACACTAGTAAAGTCACATGTAGCTGTAAGTTGGTGAGGGGTCCCAGACATTCAACAATTGGCAGAACCTTGAGCCTGTAGCATCAACTGTGGCTGGGACTACGTGCAAAAAGTCAATTATTGAGAAAGTTATGTCTAAAGTTGCTTCAAGCTCTGATCTTGAATAAGAAAAACAACACCTGGAAAAATGACCTCGTGTATTTGTCTCTAGGGGCAACCAGCCTGCTTTGAATCTGCTCTGAAGTCTAACGTTAGCTGTCTGTGTAAAAGGCTGTCTTTCTGATTGAGAATCCTATGTCAGTCTGAGTAATGTAAAATGTCCCAGTATTATTTCTAAACATTAAAATTATATAGCTTAAACAAAAATCATCTTCCTGAACATCCACAGCTATATATGTGCCCAATAAGTGTAAAACACACCACCGAAGGGCTGTGGAAAGAACCCCATAGCTGTTCTTATTAGGGATTCATAGCAGTGGCACCTGAGAAAGATATGGACAGAAAACAACCAATCATCTATAGTCAATAACACCATGGCTTTGCCAAGTGGGGCTCCCCAACAGGAATTCATGTGTCTGGTGGGTCGACTTGTCAAACACTAGTTGTCACCTGCTGTATACTCCCACGGCCGTCAGCATGGATGCATGAATCTTGGAATGGGAAGTGGCTATAGGTGTTCTACGAGTCAATAGGAAGGGCTTAGAAGCATTGGGCAAAAGACTGAGGGTGTGTACAGACTGTTTATAAATCAAATATCTAAACAGAGGTATATTCTGGATGTGTTTGACATTTCCAACTTGCTTTTACAGAAAAATTGAGACATTTTGTTATTGATAAAATGACTGTGATTACTTTTATTCTACTCCACATAGTTTAAAGACCTCAACATAAAAATAGATATGCTGAACCTGATAGAAGAGAAAGCGGAGACTAGCCTTGAACTCATTGGCACAGGAGAAACCTGTTAACACAGGCCCTAAGAGCAACGATTAATAAATAGGGCCTCATGAAACTGAAAAGTTTCTGTGTGGCAAAAGGCACTTCATTAGGACAAAGAGGCAGCCTACAGAATGGGAAAAGTGTTGTTGTTTTTAACCAACCACACATCCAATAGAGGGTTAATATAAAAAAAGTATAAAGAACTAAAAAACCTGATATCAAGTAGTAAAATAACCCAATTAAAAGTGGAATGCAGATCTAAACAGAATTCTCAAAAGAAAAAAAAATCAAATGGCTGAGAAACAAAGAAGTATTCAATATCCTTAGTCTCAGGGAAATGCAAATCAAAACTATTTTGAGATTTCATCTTACACCCATCAGAATGGCTAAGATTAATAAAACAAATGACAGCTCATGCTGGTGAGGATGTGGAGTAAGGGCAACAGTCATCCATTGCTGGTGGGAGTGCAAACTTGTACAGCCACTGTAGAAATCACTGTGGTAGTTCCTTAGGGAGATGACAATTGATTTACCTCAAGATCCAGCCAGAACAGTGTGATCATGGTCTACGCTTGGTGCATGAGCTGGCTTTCTGGATCCCATTACCTATGGTGGGACACCTTACTCATCCTTGATGCAGTGGAGAGAGGCTTGGTCCTGCCTCAACTGAATATACCAGGCTTAGCTGTCCCTCCTTGGGAGAACTTACCCTATTGGAGGAGGGGATGAGAGATGGGTTGGGGGGAGGGGAAAACAGGGGAGGGAGAGGGAGGCGGGATAAGAAGGGGCTCTGTGGTTGTTATGTAAAGTGGATAAAAAAATTAAAAAGAAGATCCAGCCATAAGACTCTTGGGCATATACCCAAAGGTTGCTTCATCCTACCACAAAGATAATTGCTCAAACAACATTGCTGCTCTATTCATAATAACTAGAAACTGATAACAACCTGGATATCCCTCATATCTGACACTGTTTGGGTGACTAAGAACCAGAGACCAGATAGCCCAGGGACCTAGTATAAAACCAAATACTAATTTATATATATATATATATATATATATATATATATATATATATATATATAACAATGTAGCAATAAAATGATTCTTAATGACAGTCTGCTATACTTATAGATCAGTGCCTTGCTCAACTGTCATCAGAGAAGCTTCTTCCTGCAGCAGATGGGAACAAATACAGAGACCCACAGCCAGAAATTAGGCAGAGACTGAGAAACCTTGGAACACTCAGCCTTAAATGGTATATTTCCATCAAATCCCTCCCCTCAGGACTCAGGGAACCTCTAGGAAGAAGAGGCTGAAAGAATGTAAGAGCCAGACGTGATGGAGGACACCAAGAAAATAAGGCCCTTTAAATCAACATGATCAAAGCTCATATGAATTCACAAAGACTGAGGCAGCAGGCATAGGCCCTGTACAGGTCTGCACCAAGTGGGGTCCTAGAGCTGAAAGGGGAAGGGGACACATACCCCTATCCCTAAGCGAGAAGCAATCTTCAAGTGATAACCACTTGCAAATGAAAATGTAGTTTTCTCCAAGGGAGTCTCACCGGGGAAACAAACTACTCTTAAGGGTAGGCTGCATGCACAGCAGTAGATGACCAACAGAAAATGAACTAACAGCATCTTTGGAGGTTCCTTGTCTCACGCTATTGTGTTAGGGCTCTTACTTTTTTTTTCTTAAAATTTAAATGTCATAAGGAGACCGAGAGGATTAGGGGATGTTTATGATAATAATACATTATATACATGAATAAAATTCTCAAAGACTGAATAAAAATATATATAATATAATGCCATAGGGAAACTTGATATATTGTATCTTAATTAAAAGAGATGTCCTTAGAATGTTTTTATATCATTATTTTATTTTATATATAATAAAATATGTATATATAATAAAAATATAAAATATATAAAATAAAACACACACACACACACATTTTCTCTTTTTATCATACAGGTCCTTTGCATATATGTTCTGGATTCCAGTTTAGGGTTTTTATGGGATTCCTGAGTGTGTGAATGAGTGGGTCTCTGTTTCTTGTGCCTTCTCTTGGGCTCTTTCCTTTCTATTTGTTTGTCTTGTCCAATTCTGATGTGTTTGTTTATATTATATTATATTTCAATAGATGCCTGTTTGTTTTCTAAGGAGAAGAAGAAAGTAGTGAACATAGCAAAATCCTCAGGCAAATACTCTGCAAAAAGAGTTCTACACCATTTAAAAAGATCAAGATCGTATATCATGATCAAGATGGTTTTATCCCAGGGATGGTAGCGTGGATCTGGATGGAAGGCGAAGTGAGGAGGAGCAAAGAGGAGTAGGTGAGTCATAATCAGGGTATCTTATGTGAGAAAAAATTATTTTCAACAACAGAAAAAAAAATTCTAAACCTCACTTTTAACTTAAAGAAAGGTTAAAGCAATTTACTTTTAATTAAATATATCTTTAGCAACTTAGTTACAAATCTTAAGGTTTTTGCAACTCAATTTTTTATGATAAGAATATTAATAAAATTAAAGTATGACCTGATGACTCTTTGGATTTCCTTGATGTCTGTTGTTGTGTCTCCCTCTTTGTTTCTGATTTTGTTAATTTGGATATTCTCTCTCTATCTTTTAGTTTGGATAGGGGTTTGTCTATCTTGTTGATTTTCTAAAGAATCAATTCTTTATTTAATTTATTCTTTATATTGTCTTCTTTGTTTCTATTTTATTGATTTCAACTCCCAGTTTGATTATTCCCTGCCACCTATTCCTCTTGTGTGTGCTTGCTTTTTTTCCCTAGAGCTTTCAGATGTGCTGTTAAGTTGCTAGTATGAGATTTCTCCAATCTTTTTATGTAGACACCTACTGCTATGAACTTTCCTCTTAGCACCATTTTCCTTGTGTCCCATAAGTTTGAGTATGTTATGCATTCATTTTCATTGAATTCTAGATATTCTTTATTTTTGTTTTGACCCAGTAGTCATTCAGTAAAGAATTGTTCAGTTTTCATGAGTTTGTAGTTTTTTTGTTGTTTATTTTGTTGAAATCCAGGTTTAATTGGTGGTGGTCTGATAGGATGCAGGTTTTATTTTAATTTTCTTGTATCTTTTGAGACTTGCTTTGTGAATGAGTTTGTAGTCAATTTTGGAGACGGTTCCATGAGGTGCTGAGAAGAAGATATATTCTTTTGTGTTTGGGTGAAATGTTCTGCTGTTAGGTCTGTTAGGTCCATTTGTTTATAATATCTGTTAGCTCCATTATTTCTCTGTTTAGGTCCTGTCTGGATGACCTGTGTATTGTAGAGAGTGAGTATTGAAATCTTCCACTATTAATGTATCCACAAAATTGGAATATCTAAAAGAAATGGATAATTTTCTTGATAGATACCACTTACCAAAGTTAAATCAAGATCATATAGACAACTTAAATAGACCTATAATTTCTAAGGAAATAGAAGCGGTCATTAAAAGTCTCCACCCGCCCCCCAAAAAACCCCAGGGCTAGATGGTTTTAACACAGAATTCTACCAGACTTTCAAAGAAGAGTTAATCCAAACACTCCTCAAATTATTCCACAAAATAGAAACAGAAGGAACATTGCCAAATTCATTTTATGAGGCTTGCAGTCACCATGATACCCAAACTATACAAAGATTCAGCAAAGAAAAAGAATTACAGACCAGTATCCCTTATAAACATAGATGTAAAAATATTCAACAAAATACTCACAAACCAAATCCACAAACACATCAAAAAGATCATTCACCATGATCAAGTAGGCTTCATCCTAGAGATGCAGGGATGGTTCAACATATGAAAATCTATCCATGTAATTCACCATAAACAAACTGAAAGAACAAAACAAAGCAAAACAACCCAACATGATCATCTCATTAGATGCTGAAAAAGCCTTTGACAAAATTCAACACTCTTTCATGATAAAATTCTTGGAGAGATCAGGGATATAGGGACATACCAAAATATAATAAAGGTAATTTACAGCAAGCCTACAGTCAACATCAAACAAAATAGAGAGAAATTTCATTAAAATCAGGAACAAGACAAGGTTGTCCACTCTATATCTATTCAATATAGTACTTGATATTTTAGCTATAGCAATAGGAATAAATCTACGCACACTGTGTTCTTTCAGTCCATCCACTTTATTGTCTTAAGTAAGCTTCTTCTAAATCTAGTTTCTTTTCAGCTCTCATTCTCAGCTCTTCTCTTGCCTGATTATCAATACTTTTCTAACAGGAGACTCCTTGCAATCCTGAGAAAAGTTTCAAAAATCTCAAGGTCATAGAACATTCCTAGAATAGACGATAAGGAGCAGAGCCATTACCATGGTAATTCAAGGTTCCAAGGTCTCAGGACCAGAGGGAGGGGGTCCTGTGCCCAGTGTGACAAACTCTGAGACATAGCTTTTTATCAGCAGACTTAGTTAGTAAAGAATTGGCAGGCTTTTCTTGGGTGTTTTGTGTTAGTAACCTTGGTAGACACCTGCAACTTTGACCTTGTGCATAACTGTAAAGTTTTAAAGTTATGATCTATTTACAAAGGCCTTTAGTCTAGTTTAAACTTGTTCTGAGGTAAAAATGAGTTAAATGTATACAGTTTGTGTTAGGCTGAGGAGAGATTATTATTTTCTGTATTAATCTGAGCAAAAGGAACAAAGCAGGCTTTAAGTGTCCACAGTGTCGTGGGACAATGGGTCCGGCTATGAAGTTTATCCTAGTATATTTTCTATATATCAAAATTATACAGCTAAATGAAAAGTCATCTTCCTGACCACCCACAGATATATGTGCCCATAAGATTGAGATGTAATCATGAGATTACATATATACATAGTATGTGAAGATGCATGGTAATGGGGAGATATCATAGCTGTAATTGAATAAGAAGTTTACAACAGGAAACAGCCAATTCATTCAAAAGGCAATAAGCCCAACACACCTTACATGATGACTTTGTCCTCTATCAGAATACTTGGTTCTGATAAGTTGACCTTTTGAACACTAGTTGTCCCCTGCTGTATACTCCCATGGCCTTTTGCTACCAGCAGCTCTCAATAGACCCCAACATAAATCCAGTTACACTGAACCTGGTAGAGGAGAAAGTGGGAAATAATCTTGGAGACAACTTCCTAAACAGAACACCAATACCGCAGGCATTAAGATTGACAATTAATAAATGGGACCTCAAAAAACTAAAAAGCTTCTGTAAGGCAAAGGACACCATCAATAGGACAAAACATTAATCTATAGAATAGTAAAAGATCCTCATCAACTCCACATCTGATAGAGAGCTAATACCCAAAATATATAAAGAACTCAAGGCACCAGACATTGGTAAATCAAATAATCAAATTTAAAAATGGGATATTGTACTAATCTAAACAGAATTCTCAACAGAAGACTCTTAAATGGCTGAGAAACACTTAAAGAAATATTCAAATCCTTAGCCATCAGGGAAATGCATTTCAAAATGACTATGATCTATAACACAAGTGACAGCTCATGCTGGAGAGGATGTAGAACAAGGGGAACACTCCTCCATTCCTGGTGGGAATACAAACAGTCACTATGGAAATCAATATGGTGGTTCCTTAAAATTTGAGAATTGATCCACTTCAAGACCCAGCTATACTACTCTTGGGCATATACCCAAAAGATAGATATCCCATTCTACCACCAAGCACACTTGCTAAACTATGTTTATACAAGTTATTTGCCTGAGGATTTTCTATGTTTACCAAAGAAAGTAATTGATAATTTTCTTTTGTGTCTTAATTCAGTTTTGCAACAGGGTGGCAGTGGCTTCAGATGTTGTTTTGATCTTTATAGGTTAGTTTGTGGAACATTGTATTAATTCCAAGCCCACCAAAGCTACATAGTGAGATACTGTTTCAAGAAGCCAAAAAGCAATTTTGACAAAAATAATGTAGATCAAGTTACAGTTGAAAATTAATAATGGTTAAAAAATAATAATGATATACAAGAAGGGAGGAAATCAGAAAACTGAAAATAACAAACTTAAATGAAATAAGGAAAAAGGAAAGGAATGTGAAGAGAAAAAGAAGGGAATGGAAGAAGAGATAAGAAATTTCAGTTACAACATAAAGAAAAACATACAAATAAAAATAAAGGTGGGAATAAAAAAGAATAAATAAGGCATCTTGTATTTTTAGTGGAAAAAAATGCTAGGAAGAGAAATTCTTAGGGAGCACAAGCAATTAAGATAAACCAAGACCACTGCTAAGACACATAGTGAAAAGCCACTCTGGCTGCAGGACATAGAAATCAGGCTAGAAATGAGCTGGATACTTCCTCCCTGCTGGCCACATGGAACCAAAGGTGCTATGTAAGCTGCTGGAGGAGAGTTATTGTCAGCAATCTTACCCAGCAATGGACACTGCCTGCTTCACTACCCACCTGCCAGGCAAGATGTGCCCACCATTGTAATAGTGACAATAGTGTTCTGATTGGATTTAAGGCCTGCTTCATAGCCCATATTAACATCTCACACTTTAATTCTGTTCAGATGTCTGTGGCTGTGGAGGTCATCATAGCAGGGAAGCTATTTCTATTGCTTTCCTAAATGGACATGGTGGGCCTATGAGACTACCTTCTTAAAAATTATATTCATACCCACAGATTAGTGCTGCTGTTTGCTTTGGCCAGAGAAGTTCCTTTTTGCAGTGGGCAATGGTAACTTCAGACTCATATTGGTCAAAGTGCCGAGAAAAGTGGCTTTTACACGTTCCACCTTAGGGTGCGTCTATATCAATCCCATCTTAAGGCTCAGGGAGCATCATGGAAGGGGGAGTGAAGAGAATGTAAGAGCCAAAGAAAGGGTGGAGTCTTCTGGGCATGGTCTGGCTATTGCTCTCTTGAACTCATAGTAGCTGTGACTTCCTACATAAAACCTGCTCAAGATCGGGCTGCTCAACATCCTGTGACTGAGTGGAAAGGGCTCACAAGGTTTTATTCCTCCCGGAGGATCTGTACAGTATTAATGATTGCTGAGGAAGGAATATTTTGTTGATATCCATGGGAGGCCTGCCCTTTCCTAAACAGAAATGGAGGAGGAGAGTATTGGGGGGGGTGGGAAAAAAGGGGGGTGGGGGAAAAGGACTGGAAGGAGAGGAGGGAGGGGAAACTGTGGCCTGAATGTAAAATAAATAAATACATTATTAAAAATGTTATTGGAGAATTTTGTACAACATGTTTGATCATAATTTACTCTGAACTCATTTTTTTTAATACCCTTCTGGAGATTCTGTTAATTTCTTCTTTGCTAGAGTCATGTTCCACTGGAGGTGCCAGTTCTGCTTTTTCATACTTCTGTGTCCCGTGTTAGCTACTTCTTCATTGTTGTGACAACAATGGAATAGCTGACAGAAATAGCTGAAGAGGAAAGAGGATTTATCTAGGTTCACAGTTTAGCACAGGGAAGTTTGGATCCGTGCAGTTGGTGGAAATCAGGATGGTGGAAGCGTGTGGCAGAGGCTGTTTGTTTTTCCTGGGTAGATACAAAGCAAAATGAATGAATACAGGAGGGGTCCAGGGCAAAATATAGTACCCAAGGATATAATCCCAGTGAACTGATTCCTCCAACTAGGCCCTCTTTCCTACATTTCACTACCTTCAAATAAAATTATCATATTATGAATCCATCAAGAGACTGACCCACTGATTAGGTTAGAGTTCATATGATCTCATTATCTATGGGAATGACACAAAAAGATATTTTACTGACCTCCTAGATAATTTTCAATCCAATCCTAGCTCTCAGAATCAACCATCGCATGTCCTTGTGTTGATATTTGTACAACTGGCTCATCAGTTTTTCCTACTGAATTAATTAGACAGCTTTCATTGGAAAAGACTCTCTGGGGTCTGGTCTGGTATAATTTCAAAACAATATCTCATAGCAATAACCTAGATGGGTCCTACCTCTGGAGCACTCCAACTCTTCACACTCCTCAACAATTCCCCAGCTGGGCTTGGGCCTAGGAGGATGGCAAGGTTCCCTAGTAGCCAAAATGTTAGGTGTCCAATGTTATTAGTGTAGGTGGTTGGGCAGTATGTTTATTTTTCTTCCTATAGTGAGAGAACTTTTCCAGGTTCAGACTGGGGTAGTTTAGGCAAGGTATTTTTTCTCCCTTCTCTATCTCCATATTCTTCAGTCTCTCCATTTATACAAGCTATATTCCAGTGCTCCTCCAAGGTGCTCTAACTGAATAGCAGCTGATAGTTGTTTTTTAGTTTTCTTTGTGGTAGTGGGAGATTGGAGGGAGTGCCCAGTGCCTCTCCTCTGTCACCTTGTTAGGACTGTCTTCTAGATCATCTTTTGTACAGACTCATCAGGACTCTGAAGAAGCACCCAGTAAGTAGAAGATGCAAGCAAGGTTAGATTACCATCATCTCCAAGTGCTCCCTCTCAGAAGTTACCAAGGTTTCCACCTCATTATTGGCTGTGCAAGCTTATTTTTCATGCCACCTCAACTATCATGAAGATAGTTGGGCATCCACAGATCATCCATGCCCAAGATTGTCCAAGGTGCTTTGCCAGGAGGTGGGAACTGCTGTGGGATGGTCTGTATGTCAAATGTGTTGCTGATTGGTCAATAAATAAATCACTGATTGGCCAGTGGCCAGGCAGGAAGTATAGGCGGGACTAACAGAGGAGAAATGAGAGAACAGGAAGCTGGGTGAGAGAGACACTGCCAGCTGCCACCATGACAAGCCACATGTGAAGATCCTGGTAAGCCACGAGCCATGTGGCAAGGTATAGATTAATAGAAATGGATTAATTTAAGCTGTAAGAACAGTTAGCAAGAAGCCTGCCATGGCCATACAGTTTGTAACCAATATAAGTCTCTGTGTTTACTTGGTCGGGTCTGAGCGGCTGTGGGTCTGGCAGGTGAGAGAGATTTGTCCTGAGGTGGGCCAGGCAGGAAAACTCTAGCTACAGGGAACCCTAGGAGAAGTCTTAGAATTCAGTTTACCACAAACATACTTGTATTCCAAGCAAGTAGGAATCAAGAAGGCAGCACAAGGGAATCTGTGCAAGATGATTTGCACTTGGCAATTTTAAGACCATGGCATGGAAGACAGATTCAGTTAGGCTCTTAACTTACTATTGGCAACGACAAAAGTAACTGAAGTTTTCAGTAAAATAATTTTTTTAGTTCTCTGTTTCTGTCTCTTTCTTGGTATTAAAGCAAACTAAGAAGGTAACATGAAAAGTAGGATGGAAACCAGAGCAACCGCTCTTTAAACAATGCAAAGTGCATTATTTCCATAAGCTACAGAAATTAAAACTTGTTTATATTTTACATAGACAGTATCATATTATCTAAATTTCTACAAATAATATTACCAATATAGTGACTATGCCTCCTTGTTGAGAAGTAGAAATAGGCACAGTCTCAAAATATTTTTAAATACATATATTTTTTAAATGAACCAATATATTAATCAAATACTTCTCATAGTAAAATTAACTAAATGGCTATCTCTGTTTTCTATGTGATTTATCCTCTCAACAATGGTATTAAAGTAGCTTGTCAAACTTTATATTTCTGGATTTTTTGGGAGGGAGGTGTTGATTTTTTGGGTGGACAGCCTTTTCAATACATGCCAGTGGGCAACTGGCATCTATAGGAAGTTTCACTACCTAACCCAGGGTGGGCCAAGTATGGAGAGAGGGGTAATTACAGCTTAGAAAGGTTACTAAAGGAAAAAAAAAAAAGAAAAAGAAAAGTTACTAAAGAAATACTGTTTTGGGGAGATTGAAGCTTCCTTTAGGTTTTGAGACCCATAGACAACGGTAAACTGTTCCTGTTCCTCAATACAGCCGGTAGCCACACTTTTACAGTGCCAAGTCCTGTAGTCGTCTGGAGATGATACAGGATGTGCACGCTGTGGAAGCAGAGACTACCTCTCATTGCTGTGTTGGTTGTGCCTAGCATGCTGTTGGTTGGCTCATAATAAGCACTCTACACCTTTTTGAAGAAATGAGAATTTTATCCCGTAGCCCCACTATGATTTTAGCAGAGAAACGGATGTCAACAGCAGACAGTGGCTGCTGCCAGTTTTCTGGAGTTCAAGGTCAAACTGAAATCAGTTCCAGGTCCTGTTTTCAGAACGTCATTCTTTCCTCCACACATATACTGACTTTTAAGAAACCAGCCTGGCCTTCCTACTTCTCTCTAATCCACACTTCTTTTCCTCCACGTTTCTTCGTCGTTGTCACCTCCAGCTGGATCTGACCACTGGACTACTTCTCTCTTCGTTTCACAGCAACACAAGCCTAGCAGCTTAAGAACACACTATGTCAGCCAGGGGCTACTCTCAGCATCTAGAGGTCTCTGGTTTCCTGTTGTGAGCCTTCTCATAGCAAGGTAGCTAGATTCTTCAAGGTCAGCAGGACTTTTTTTCCCCCAGGAAAGAAGAAAAGAGAATCGGAAAAGACCATTTCCTCTTTCAGAGTTTTATACCTCTTGCTTAACTCAAAACTGACCAAACTGGGCCGTGAATTGTACCTCTAAAAGCTCTTTGGCTAACTACAGAAGTGACATCCTTTTTTATCTACAGACCATCCATGCCCAAGATTGTCTAAGGTTCTTTGCCAGGAGGTGGGAACTCTAGGAGCAGTCTTAGAATTCAGCTTACTACAAGCATACTTATATTCCAAGCAAGTAGGAATCAGGAAGGCAGTAAATAAAGCACTTTTATTACATTTATTGAGAAATATGCTAGTCTATGTTTCAATTCTCTGAGTACTTTTCCTTTCTCTGAGGAGTATGTGATATAAACTGTGACAAATATTTGTAAATAATTGATCACAAAGGGCAGATAACGTCAAAGATCGTGGCTCCTCTGCTTAGCTTACTTTAGGAAGAAAGATCATTTGGCATTTAAATGTCTTTTGCTGCCTGTTTTCCTCTACCAAAATCTCCCTGTTTTCTTCTTTGATAATGAAATTCAAAAACAATTTTTGGCCATTTAACTTTCATGCTTACTTGTTCATGGTTCTTTTTATGAAAATAAAATAAAACTTCTCTTTAAGACAAGGTCTAACGTCACCCAGGCTAACTTGGATCCAACTTCCCAGTCCTGCTTCTCCAAGGCAGGGGTTAAATAAGCGTGACTCACCTGGCTAAAACAACAGGTTGTTTTTAATGGCACATGTGCCCGTATCTGACATTCTTTAGAGTGGGAATGTTTTACTTCAATACTTCTCTTTGAGAGTTGTTGTTAAATTATTTCCTGGTTGTAGCCTTTAGCCCAAGACCTTGAGATGGAAGGTCAAGGTCTTTGATACTGTTACCAACCTTTGTGTCTTGTCTCAGAGTTCATTTATTCAGATGCAAATACAGAGGCAGTCAGATCATCACCACTTCTAACTTCTCCTTTCCTGACCGTAGCTTTTCAGTTTCTGCTTGAGGATGGATTACAGAAGAACAAACCCAAAGCCAGGTTTGATACTATGAAAAGGTAGTCTGAAGATGGTGTGATATCAGAGACTGACCCCAGTCAGGAGCTGTGCACGCTCACCAGCACTGAAACAGGACGTGCCCCACCCACTTCCAGGGTGGTGGTGAGTGGCTTCCCTCCCAGCCATGCCCTTGGCTGATCTAGTACCATGGATGGCTGTAGCAGTAGCTGAATTTCTCATCTGCCTGGTTGGAAATGGCGTCCTTGTGATCTGGAATTTTAGAGAATGGACCAGAAAAGCCGAGGAGTCCTCATAGAGCCTCATTATCCCAGGCCTGGCTGCTTGGTGTTTCCTCTAAATCCTGCTTCATGGTTTTGAGAACAACCATGAGCTTTGCTTTACCAATGTACTGTGGGCTTTGGTAAGCTAGGACAGCCTAGGGTTCGCTACTTTGCTCAATGTGTTCTACTGTAGCAAAACTACGACCTTCAAACACCCTGCCTGCTTGTGATTGAAGTAGAAGTCTTGTAGCTTGAGTCTCTGCTGCCTCCTGGGGCACTTTGTCATCACTTTTCTACTTAGAGTCACTGATGGCCTGATGCCCTACGGTCTGTCCCATGGAAACAGCAGCATTCCACACCGCCTTTCAACCAGGCTTCATCATTCTGTGTTTCATCTCCCTGCAGGAAGTTGGTTGCCTTTCTTTTTAGTTCTTGTTTTTTCTGGGGTGAAACAGGAACACAGGAACATGAATGAACAAGAACAGGAAGATGAATGTCCATATGGCTGGTAGGAGAGATGTTGCGGCACAGGCTCACATCACTGCCCTGAAGTCCTTGGTCTAGTTTCTTGTCCTTCACCTGGTTTCTATAGTGGCTAGCCCCTTCTCTGCCACTTCCAAGAATTCTCCCAGGGTCGTAGTCTCTGACACATTCATAGCTGCCTGCCTTTCTCTCCACTCTAGCCTGCTGATCATGTTGATCCCTAGGGTGAAGGAGATTTGTCAGAGAAGCTTTTGGAAGACTGTGTGTGTGTTAAGAGAACCTGGGGCCCATGATCCACAGGGAGATGGGGAAGTCAGGATAGGTTTGGAGACCTTCTTTTGCTAGCTCTATAAAACGGAGTTGGGTTTTATATCTTTAATTTCTTTCTACTTTGACATCAATTTAATGATTACACACTAACATTATTTCTCTTTTTACAATGTACAGTAAATTATTTTAATGCATTATAGAAATGAAGACAAGGGTTTTAGGTTTGGTAGAAAGAGTGCTGTAATGTGTAATAGTGTTCCCTCTCTAAATAGCAAATAATTTATTTTTTACATTACATGTACACGTTATATTTTCCTATCATAAAAATGAATGCTAGAAATAATATTATCATTACTTTCAACTATCTGTCAATGCTAGCTAGTAATTTTAGATAAGCCTCAAGGAGTTATCAAATTTCCTACATATTCACCTTAGGAAATCTAATTGAAAAATAAAATGTTTATGATCTGGAAACTTCTTTGAGCTCTAGTCTTACCTTTTAGTGTGAAAGTCAGTTAACTACTATGATCTATGTCAACCTGTAAGGCTTAGGACCTGGATGGGGTAAAATAGACACGGGGACCACTTAGTTCTGCTCTCAAAAGAGCACCACTCATGGAAGAAGTCATGCCTTTGCCTTCTTGGTCCACGCTGGCCTCTCCTTAGCCACAGCTGGAGCTTGAGTGTAGCAGGTCTTCGTGTTTGTTGGATGGAGAGCATTTGGAGTGTCAAATCCACAGCAGCAGCAGTTTGTTCTTTCCTGTGTGGCTAGCGGCTGGAATACTTTGTAGCCCACAATAAACAGGGGTATTTTGAAGATGATTTATTAGTTAGATGCACTCACTAGTCTTCAAGTTCCTATTTGTGCTACAGATTAAGGAACTGAGGCTCAGACAGGGACAGTGGCTTGTCTAAGTTTTCACAGAGAGCCTGCCAGTGATGGAGCCATTGCTGCTTCCCGACTCCTGGTCTAGCTCTCTTTTCTTCATACCATGCCAGCCACCTAAAGTACCAGCCTCGCCCTTCATTCTGTAAACCACCCCCCTCTCTCTATGAACTTTACTTTCCCAGATTTCTTTTTCATTTTGTTCGGACTTGTTTCTTTAGGTATTTAGATCATTTCTAGGGGATCTGGAATCTAAAGGATAATATTGATACCACTAGATATTTTTCTACTTCTTACCAATCATGCCAGCCTACTTTCATAATCTGCTCTGTCATTCTTTTTCTCTTACCTAAAGCTTCAAATTGTTTCATGCTATTCACATGTGGATGCTAGTTGCCATTCAAGGGAAGGCCGGCTCTGATGGTATCACTGTGAGCTACATGGGGTCGGGTATCATCTCTTGTGTTCTGCAGATGGTAACATTAATTCTTTTTAGAATAAAAAGGGTACTTCATTTGGGTGGTATTGTTAGCTATAGGATGAGTGTCTATTTCTACTAGACCTTTAAAAATAGATGATATAGATATGAAATAAAATGATGAAATAAAAAATAATGATGCTAACAATATTATATTTATATTTATTATTTTAATAACTGCATGCTGATAATTCTACCCTCACTTTATAGATGACAAAACTCATAATTCACCTAGCACATCACCAGCTGGTAAATGATATAGGTGAAACAGGTTCAGTTTCTTTTTTACTCTAGTTTTGTTCTCTGGACATCTTAGTAGGTCATTTTGTACAGACAAAACACCATACTAAGATTATCCTGTGAAATGATTAAGCTTATTAATAGTTTCAAACATATGAAGCAACAATTTATATTTCAAATTTGATAATGTGCTATGATTTAGAGCTAAGTTCAAATTTCTTCCATGATCCCGATGTCCATGATTTGATTTTGTTTAAGGACATAAAAATAGTCAAGATGTGAAACCAACCTAATGACCATTATTGCAGAAATAGGTAAGGTGTAACATAAATACACAATGGAATATTATTCAACTAAATATATATATATATATATAGTTATAGTTATAGTTATAGTTATAATCATTTGCTAAAGAAGAATGAATCTGGACGACATTCTTCTAAGAAAATAGGCTAGGTAGGTACAGGATGACAGATGATCCTCTGACATATGGAATCTGAAAGACAAACCCAGAGAAGCAGAGTGAAATGGTGGTTTTTAGGAGATAGGAAAGTGGGGAAACAGGGAGATACTTGGCAAGGGCTATAAAGGTTCAGGTCAGATAGGTTCTGCAGCTCGAAGTGATGTAAAGCATGGGGTCTACAGTTAGAACTCTATTACACACTTGAAATTTACCAGGGGGCTAGACCTTGTTTTTCTCGGTACTAGGGAGTGGGGGGATGGAGAGAGAACATGTGAAGCAATGGATATGTTAATTCACTTAATTGTGCTAGTCATCTCAGGATGTATACATAAATAAAATGTAAATAGCAAGTTTTTGATTTGCCAATTATGGCTCCATTAAATTATATTCCTTCCCACGCACTTTTTGGGATTTGATTTCCTTATCCTTCTGTGGATGATATTTCATTTGTGACAGGTGTGAGACTGCTTTGTGTTTTAGCAAGAATATACATCTGGAGGCAAATCTCTGTTCTTGAATCAAATCCTATGTAATTACATCTTTTGTAGTTTGCATTTTCAGAATTGTAGCTGACTGTGTGTGTGTGTGTGTGTGTGTGTGTGTGTGTGTGTGTGTGTGTACTGTTAGTGTGTGTATGTGTGTGTGTGGTCTTCCTTTCAACTATGTGTTATGCTTTGATGTGGAATCGACTTAGAGTAGATGTTTGAACTGATAGAATATAATATATGAGCATGACTAAACATAGCTCAAACAGTATAGAAAGTGTACGTTTACCATCATTAACTCTCCTCTTACCTACAACCAATCATGCTTTCATACTTTTTAGTTTTCCCAGCAACTACTTTCACTGCTTAGATAATAATGATCAGTATCTGCTATTTGATTGATGAGCAGAGAGGTCAGGGTTGGATTCTTCCTAAAACACAAAGCAGCCTCACATCTGTCATAATCTAAACAATTTAGTAGCTTTTGAATTCTATTCCTTATGTTTGGTATTATCTCACCTCACCTTAAGTTCATTTCTTTCTATTAAGCTTGATTAGCTACGTTTTAGTTACAGAACCAACTACTCATTGCATTCTGGCAAAAAAAAAATCTAGCTTCATTCTGCTAATGTTCTAAGAACTTGAGGGAGAGTGAACTAAAAAGTAATGGGTGAATTTGTTTGATGGAGAATATTTCAAGCAGGGTAGCTTTTAGGCTGTGGCATTTGAGAGAGAGAGAGAGAGAGAGAGAGAGAGAGAGAGAGAGAGAGAGAGAGAGAGAGAGAGAGAGAGAGAGAGAGAGAGAGAGAGAGAGATCAGCAAGAGGAGCAGGGAATGAACATGCAGTTTGGTGAGGAAAGGAAGTTGTGAGTGAGTTTAAAATTGAAGATAAGGTAGGTGTGGAGAAAGCAGTAACTGTTGGAGAAATTAACACCATTAGAAAAGAAATCTAGTGCCCAAACCAGACAGAAATAATCAAGAGGTGAAAATTACAGGCTCATGTAAATATAAAAGATGTTAAAAATATGCATGATCAAGTTGTTAGAACAGAATGCAACAGTGAATAAAGATGATAGTATACCGTGATCAAGTTGTTTATCCCAAGAATTCAGGGACTGCTTAACCTTTCTAAGCACTGTGTGAATTGGACACGGAGTCCCCCTCCCTCCTGTCTCTGTTCTTTTCTTTTCTCCTTTCTTTCTTCTTTCTTTCTTTCTTTCTTTCTTTCTTTCTTTCTTTCTTTCTTCTTTCTTTCTTCTTTCTTTCTTTCTTTCTTTCTTTCTTTCTTTCTTTCTTTCTTTCTTCTTTCTTTCTTTCTTTCTTTCCTTCCTTCCTTCTTTCCTTTCTTCTTTCTTTCTTTCTTTCTTTCTTTCTTTTTTCTTTCTTTCTTTCTTTCTTTCTTTCTTTCTTTTTCTCCCCCCCCCCCGCCCCGCTCTGTCTCCCTCCCTCCTTCTTCCTTTGTTTTTCGAGACAGGGTTTCTCTGTGTAGCTTTGGAGCCTTTCCTGGAACTCTCTCTGTAGATGAGGCTGGCCTCGAACTCACAGAGATCCACCTGCCTCTGCCCCCTGAGTGTTGGGATTAAAGGTGTGTGCCACCACGGCTCTATCTTTGTTCTTACAGGAGGTTGACATATTAAAGACATGTTCCTTAGTGCAATGTGAGGGGTGAGGTGTTTAGAAAGTGCCTGGGCCACGAGGGCTCTGCCTTTATCAATAGTGGATTTATAATTTGAAGGCTTTATTGGAAGGTTCTGGTCACTTTGAAGTACATTACTGATGATGTGTTCTTGGTGATTTTATCTTGGCCCAGGCCTTCACTCTCTTTTTTCCAGTGGTCACAAGGTAAGCAGCTTCCCCCATCATATCTTTCCGCCATGATGTTTTAGTTTTACCTCACTGACCATGGATTGAAACCTCCAAAAATAAATCTTTTCTCCTTTAAAGTAATTCTTTCAGGTGTTTTCAGTATTATAATGAAAAATTAACAACTGATACTCCTCCTAGAAACACAGTTAAAAAACAAAGCAAACAAACAAACAAAACCCCAAGAGAAACAGGAAGTATGACTAGATCTGTTAAATAAAATGAATTTATAATAACGATAAATTTCCTCAAAGAAAAATTTAAGATAAGTTGGATTTCTGGGTGATTTTGCCAAATGTTGATAAGATTAATAACCTTTTCTAAAATCCATTTAAAAAGTAAAAGAGGAAGAAAAACTTTCCCATTCATTCAATGAGGTCAATTTCCTCCTTATTAAAAAAAAAATCAGAATTTGCAAAACAAAAGAAAATGAAGTAAAACTACAGATCAACAGTGCACATGAATACAGATAGAAAAACAGCCAACAGAATACTAGAAAATTGAATTCAGCAACATGTATAAGGAGCAGACACCACACACAGCAGTACTTCATCTGGTGATATAAGACCATTTCCATTTGAAAGTCTCTAGGTAGTATGTCATATTAATAGACCATCCTCATGACCATCTCAGCAGTTGAGAACAAAGCATTTGACAAGATTCAATATTCTTTTGTGATTAAAAAACACTTCTGTGAACTAGGGATGGGATGGAACTTCAAGTCAGTGCATTTTAAAAATGCACATAATGGTTGCAGACTGGATCATTTTCCCCTAAGGTCAGGGATAAGGTAATGATATCTAGCCTTCCCACTTCAACATTGGACTGGAAGCTGTAGCCTGGGTGATGAGGTCAGAAAAACATATATAAAAAAGGCATATAGACTATAAAGTTAGAAGTCAAATTCTCTTAATTTGAAGATGATGTTTTTATAAATCCCACAAAAGATAACACAATCAATAGAAATACTTGTTTCCTGAGTGTTTCAGGTCATGTCATGGGGCTGGCAATCTAATGGTCTGTTCTTGTACAAAACACCCCATGGGATCGTACCATTGTACTACAGGGATATGGTGCCTCTAAACACCCCATGGGATCGTACCATTGTACTACAGGGATATGGTGCCTCTAAACACCCCATGGGATCGTACCATTGTACTACAGGGATATGGTGCCTCTAAACACCCCATGGGATCGTACCATTGTACTACAGGGATACGGTGCCTCTAAACACCCCATGGGATCGTACCATTGTACTACAGGGATATGGTGCCTCTAAACAAAATTTGTACCTGGAAGTAAAACCAACTATAAATCAAAACTAGTTGGACAGTTAGATCCATAGTGAAAATATTAGATTGAACTTGTCATGAGCTTTGCAAATGAACTGGACTCTGGCTGTGCACTACTGTAACTGTGTCTTTTCCTAAGCTCTTATCCTGGAGGAGTTTATAATGCTGCCTCCTGCCCTATGCCAGCTTTCTGTCATAGGTACACCAAGACAGGAAATTTCTGACTTGGTTGTCTGGCTTGTTATGAAATTTTCTGTCTAGAAATTTGATATCTTCTTGCCA
The DNA here is from genome assembly GCF_949786415.1 of Peromyscus eremicus. NCBI lineage: Eukaryota > Metazoa > Chordata > Mammalia > Rodentia > Cricetidae > Peromyscus > Peromyscus eremicus. The sequence goes on from NC_081418.1 coordinate 51,788,154, forward strand.
TAACTTCACATGGTGAAGGGCAGAAAGAAGCTTTCTGAATTGTCTTTTAGGAGGACCTCTGTGCGATTCACTGAGTCTCCACCCTTATAACTTAATCATCTGCTAAGATGCTGCTTCCCAATCCCATCACTTGGGGAAATTAAATTTCAACATATGATTTTGAGGGTACAAAGCCACTCAAGGTATAACAATGCCATACTAGTTTCTCAGTCAGAAGACTGGAACCTGCTTTTCTGCCTTGGCAAAGGCCATGGTTAGCATAGTTTTTGCCCTTTGCCTCATCTCAGTCTTCTGATTCTCTTGTCCTGCAACTGCCCTGAGTTACCATCCTCCTTACATCTGGATGACGTCTTGACCTTGCTGTTGAATGGCCAGGATTTCTCACTTACAGTTGTTGACACTGGCCATGAGTTTCACTGTTTACTTCTCACTCTTCCTATGGGCTCTTCCTCTGCAGCATGCTGTATCAGTACATCCATGAGATGAGCAGGTCTTAGGATGATTTATCCTAATACTTGAGATTTTAGCCACTTGAAGCCCTTTGAATGACAAGGTAGCAGAGAAACAAGAGCCAGTGTCTGTTGTGATGCTGAGAGGGGATGGTAGTCAGGAAGGTAGGGAAAGGGCAAAGGGCTTCTGTTGTACAGCTCTTTGCTTCCCTGGTACCTTCTGGGACATTTCAATATCAGTGTGGAATTAACCATTATCTGGTATTTGTGTATAACATTCTCTGCTGCAAATGGCAGGGTTGGCCTGTCATATAACTATAGTGACATATGATATAGGTTAGTCTATCTAAATCACACTTTGATATAGACAATATACAATTCCTATGTCTGGACAAAACAGGGAGCCTCCTTTGATATGCACCCCCTCCTCCACTGATGACAAGGTTCTGCTTTACCTGCGAGAGAAGACTAGTGTAAGCCAAATGGCGGGGGAAAAAAAAGGCACTCCTGAAGACATGATAAAAAAAAGGAATGGAATGACTGATCCTATAATGAGTCGTATATTTATAAACCCTAAAGACGGGATCAAACATCCCGTCTCCTTGGGTAGATGCTTATAGATCCTGCTTGAACCGACCCATTTCTGGCTTTTCCCCTAGAAAGCATACCTTTCCAGATCCATCTACTCATTTGCCTTATGTGGGTAGCTGCCAAGATTTCAAGATGTCAAGCCCGTCTTGAAACTTCCCTCAGGTATAGTTCCTCTTTTCTCTGAATTTAATGAACTGTCCTGAGTTTCCTACTGTGCCACCCTTTTTTAAGAATTGCCCCCAAGCCCACAGCAGTGCAATGGATTGCTCCATATATTTGCGCTAAAAGCACAAGGTTTAAAGCCTGATGTTTCACATTCCATTCCAAGTTTTGATATCTACTAGCTAAGGGTGATGTTTTAGTCTCAAAACTCGATTCATAAAGGGGGATAAAGGTAACTTCAAAGGTTTGTTATATCATATCATTACATATGATAGAGAGCAGAACCCAGAACAATGTAACAACAGATCATTTCTTCTCATCCTGATGTGGTGTGGACATTGACGCAAATAAGACATAGGCTCCCAGTGTGCTGCATCCCAAACTTTCTGCTTGGAGAGTTTATTTGAGTTTAGGGAACATGTGAGCTCCTTCAGTCAATGGCAGAGACAATGGGATGCAGAGGGAAAAGCTGGGCATCATTTCACCCTTTCCTTAATGGTTTTCTCAATCCATGGTATATAGGTGTAAACATTGGTGTAGATGCCAACGTCCCCTCCCATGAAGTGTCCAACTTCAATTCCCTGGAGCTTGCCTTTACAAATGACAGTAGCCACAGCTACCTCCTGCCAGAGATGGGAGGGGAAGGAGGGAGGGGGGGGAGAGAGAAAAAAATTAAAAATTTAAAACAATGCTTGTTCTCATAGCTTTTCTTTGCAGCTATGATAATGAACACTAGCAATATGTTATTAACCAGGGTTATATGATGCTCTTTAATAAATAAAGATCCTTTGTAGGAAGACTATGATGGAAAAACATGCAGGTATAATTGCAAATAACCTTACCAAATTCTCAAAAATTATTTGTCAATTAAAATGTATAATGGCTAAATAGTTAACTAGACACATACAAGTAACTGAAATCTGAACATAGACAAAAAGATTACCCCAAAAATTCGGCTGAAGATTTTCACGAATTTGACACATAAGGAGTTTCTGTGGCTGCTTCCTTGTTGAGTTTTCTGGCAGTCTTTGTCAGTCATCACTGGAGCCTCCAGATTCTGCCTTAAGTCAGGGTGCCTACCTGAGGGAAAAAACATCTGGCTTAGCTCAAGACTTAATTGTCTGTTATCCTCACCTCCTGCACTTCAGTGGATATTATTTCGAGTATGCATAAAGAGAGTAAAGAAGGTGGAAAAGGAAAAAAAAAGTTATGCATTAATGAGAGTTAGCCCTGTTGATTAGCCTCATTTTACAAATGAAGTTGCAGGTGCACAGAGTAGCATTTTATCAATGTGAAATCATCTTATGTGCTGTGGAATGAGACATTCTTTCTACTCTGTATCTACAAATGATCTGATTCAGGTTCTCTGTGATGTCCTTTACATGTGAAATGAACATGGAGAAGGAGCACCATTGCCTCCTCAATGTAATCGTGTCTGTGCCAGGGAGGTCTTTGTGCACTCAGATGGCCCACAGGATCCAGCTGCCAAAGCCCTGCAGAGGCAGTGAAGATTCCATCGAAACCCTGACTATAGAGAAGTATTGGACTTCTAGACAGGCTCCTTTTTCTAGACTAGTCCTATAGCTTCACGTATTGGCCCCGAGCCACCGTCTACTCCATCTTCTCTCATAGCTCTGCGGATACGTGCGTTCCTTGGGTGAAACTGATGGCCTGATTGCTGTGGAAGGTGCACTTACCAATGTTGTTCTCACTCCAGTCCAAACCTGAAAGTGTGCAGACAGTGCCTGGCCGGACATTGGTAGTGGCGATGGGAAGGACCTGGACTTTGTGGTTGAAGGTGGCAGGCTTAGCTAGTTTAATAAGCATGAGGTCATCCTGTGGGGCACTGTGGCTGTAGTTCCAGTAGCGGATAATCTGGATGGGTTGAATTGTCTGCTCTGTCCCGTCTCTGATTCTGCTTTTGAGATTTCCCAACATCACCCTCAGATTTCTGGGGGAAGAAAGGGTTGGAAGGAATCAGTTACTTGCTGTCACCACCACTATCATCATGACCATATCATCACTTATCACCATCATTATTTTGGGTATTAGATGCTACAGTCTGCAAGATACTGTGACAAGTGCTGTATCTGGGTTACTCTTTACTCACAATAAGTCTGTACATTAGATCTTATGTTCATTTTCATTACCATTTTACAAATGAAGTACTGGACACACATCACAGTAATTTACATGTGGTCAGAGTAAACAGTGGAGTCCTTAACTACTGTTTTCCAATATAGTGCCTTGGCAAAGAAAATAATGGATGTAAAAGTTATTATCAAATTCTCTTCAGACCTCATTTATCCAAGTAGATAATTTCCACTTTAGTGGACACAGAGAATAAAACAACAGAGAGGTGGATCATAAGCCCACCAACAATCTTCTTTTCCCCCCTTTCTGAAGTTTTGGAAGGTGATGTCTTTAATCAACGAGCTTTCTTCTCTGGCTTCTGGTCAATAGGAAATGTAGGAAAGTGTTTGGAGGGAGAAGGGTGTTGTTGAAGTATTTGTCTTCCCAGATCCTCCCCAGAAGCATTGTCAAGGACTTTTTCTGTCTTTTGGCAAAGGTTACTGTTCCTATCATGGATCGCTCTTATTCTGTTGAAACATGCTTTCCTCTTAGGCACAAGGATGGTCACTGTTTTTTCTTAACGCGTCTTCTGTGGGACATGAACCATCTCTTTACAATTAGTTACTTAAAAAAAAATCTCTTTTCAATTTACTCAGTTTACAAATTTGAGTCACCTGCTGAGCCTCTAATTGATTAAATGTAATTATTTCCAGTACAAAAATACTAATGGGGCAGCAGGGGAGGGATAGCATGAAGCAGAGTCTTAGGTGGTGACATGTATTCTCTAAGAATTTTAGCAGCATCCTGCTTGAGTGCTTCGCACTAGATGCTGGTAGAACTTCTCTCTGATTGGGAAAACCCAAAATACCTTCAGACTTTTCTAAACATATCCTAGGAGAAAGTTATCCCTACTTGAGACTCATCTGTGGTGATATTTTATTTGTGCTGAAATGTCGTGATATTTTATTTGTATGTTAATAAATAAAGTTTGCCTGGAGATCAGAGGAAATAGCAAGCCATTTTAAGTAAACACAAAAGTCAGGCAGTGGTAGCACACACCCTTAATCTGATCACTTGGCAGGCAGGGTCTCTGTGTGTTCAAGGACACACTAGGGAACAGAGCCAAGGCATGGTGACACACACCTTCAATCCCAGTACCAACCATAGAGACCCGGAGGTCTGTACAGACAGGCAGTGACAAGGAAGTGAGGTAGCTGGGCTAAGAGCCAATGAGAGGGCAGAACAGCAAGGCAATAAAAGCCTGGGTAGACAGGAAGTTATGGCATTTTGGAAGTTGCAGAGCTGGTGAGGTAAGGTTGGTTGATGGCTCTCACTATTTCCCTGATCTCTAAGGCTTTCACCCCTATATCTGGCTCTGAGATTTTTATTTAGTAAGACCTTTAAAGATTTGTGTTATACTCACTGATTTAGAACGAGCAGAATTCATTTGAGGAGGGGACACCCAATACTCACGGTAAATAGCAGTGAGATGGTGCCAGTACCCAGCTGGGCTTGATGAGGACACCCACACAGGGGTTGAAGTTAGACTTGAGGTAGACTATATATGGAGCATGGTCCTCTTTCTGCACAGAGTGAGTGAATAAAGCTGTCCCTGAGAAAACAATAACATGTAAGTGTCAGAGTAAATGAGACCTTCACACTTTCCCAGAAGAAAAGGGATGTGTATAATTTTAGAGGAGTAACCAATTGGCTGGAGATAATTTTTCTAAGAAAGATGTAAATGAAAGTGACACACTTTATATAAGACTTATAGTAATGACAATATTGGTAATATTTATTCTAATAAAGGGTATAATAAGAAAGATACATTTACTGCTTATAAATTGATTTTATTTTCTTGGACAGCAATTTAGAAATAAGCATTAAGAATAGTAACTTGTTCCTAACTTGTGGCCTGAGAATTCCAAAAATAAGAATCCATTTTAAAAACATAATCAGCTGTAGGCAAAGATGATTAATAAGAGCATTCATTTTTAGCAATACTAATAATAGTTGAACATTGGAAGGATAAATATCTAATAAATATTGTTTGATATTGAGATAAAGAAATACTTAAGCAGGTAGAACACATCAAAAATAATCTCAGTGACATTTGAGCTAAAAATTAGATATACAGGGGCTGGAGAGATAGCTCAGAGGTTAAGAACACTGGTTGTTCTCCCAGAGGTCTTGAGTTCATTTCCCAGCAACCACATGGTGGCTCACAACCATCTGTAATGCGATTTGGTGCCCTGTTCTGGTGTGTAGGAATACATGCCAGAACACTGTATACATAATAAATAAATAAATCTTAAAAAAAGATGTTTCTGGACATCTCAATTGAAGGCAGTTTGTTTATAAAAAATGAGATATACATATGTTACATATGCATATGTTACAATTCAGTTGTCTAAAAATAAAACCCCAAATAAGCAAATTAAATGCAGAAAATAACTTGAAGTAAGTTCAGTATGTGTTGCCTGAGAGGTGCGATTATAAATGATTTTTTTCTACCTTTAAAGTTTCCTAACACAAACACATTATTTTTAATGAAATATTGTAAAAAAATAGTAGTAGAGTATAAAAGAGAGGAAGGCTGAGTCTGATGCTCTTTCCTGGGCTCTTACCGGTGCTTCTGCTGACCCCCCTATATTTGGGCCTATACCTCATCACGCCTCTGTGTGACCATACTTAAAAACTTCACAGCAGAGTTATTAATAAAGGCAATAGATTTTGAGCTCTATATTAGGTGCTAGGCTAATTAGCTTGCACAATCTCAACCCAGCTAGTATGTGACACGGCCCTGACATTTAGGGAGTGTGGAAAATTCTTCAATCCAGACTTCATGGAAGCAGAGACTGCAGAACTGGGACCATAGTCTCAGACCTCTTGTTCCCACCTTTACCATTCCCTGCATTCCAGAGTTAGGGGGAGACCAGAAGTCAAACTGGATTCTCTGTTCCTGTGACCAGATTAGGACTTTCCCAGAGGGTAATGCGGCCCATATTTCATAATAACTTGGGGGAACACTTATTGTTGATGATTCTCCAAGGCAGGTATGTCCCGTGCCCTATCCAAAAGCTTAACACTTAGGATAGACTGTCTGTGCTGAGCCTTTGGATAGGGTGTAATTGGGGAGACCCAATTCTACTCATAGTATTTCTTGATGCGTCTGCGCACTAGTCACACATTCACTTTACCTCACCCCATTCTACATTAACCCACACTTTAGTAGACGGAGTAGAAAGTCTTAAATACGTACCAGCTAGGATGGTCAAGTAAAAAATAAGTTTCATGATGGTCCGGCTCTTTCCTTGTGAGGTGTAAAGAGATCAGCAGAGGCTAGAATTCCCTGTTCACTTGTTTCTTCTGCGATGTCTGCCAGACCCGGCAGATATGGGTAGGTAGCGGCAGTTGGTGGGATCAGGAAAGAGCTCTAGGCATAAGGAGCAGATGGAGATGACTCCAGGTAAGAAGACTGGAGAAGCAGGAGACAATGCTTTTATTGAGACTTCCGGCAAGGTTTGGTAGACTTCTGAGTCCACATCCTCCTCTATGCTACTTTCCTAAAAGCTCCTTGGGCTATAGTTAGTTCAACTGTCTGTAAAGAGAAGCTTCAGGCTCAAGACTTATCTTGCAGAGGTTCTGAGGACAGAGCTGTGAGGAACAGGATTCTCTACCTTGGCTAAGGGAGAGCATGTCCTTAATGGTTTACTCTGAACCCTCTAACAGTCACTTAATGCTTCCCTTAGCCCCTCCCATCTTTGTTACATCTGGTCACTGTTTTGTCACTCAGTCATCATCACCAGCTGGGCCTTTATGTCCCTATCACCATCACCGAGCTAAGAAAATGAAGAAGTGAAAGCTTACATGGAACAGTTAATTATCTTTGACCCTTGGAAAATGGTATACCTTCTAGATGACATTGAATCTAAGATCTAATGTATTGATGACAATTCAGAAGACAGACTCTTCTAAGTGACTTTTACGTAGTGAAATAAGGAAATGACTTTTCAACTAACATCATGGCCACAGCCAACTTTAGATACCAGGGAGCATGAACTCACAAGAAAAAGAACATCAACACTATGGGGTCACATTCCTTGAACACTTTGTGAATCCTGGATACAGAGCTAAGTGTCCTCTCCCTCTCCAAGTGCCCGAGTTCCTGCCCCATTCCTTTCCCTCCTCTATTTTCTTCTTTTTTAAATTGAAAAATATTTCTATACACTATATCTTGATCATGTTTTCCCCTCCCTTAATTCCTCCTGGATCCTACCCACACAACTTCATATTTTTCTCTCACTTTAAAAAACAAACAAGACCAAAGCCAAAAGCAAGAAATACCTCTCCCTCCCCACAAAAATGGAAACAAAAATATAGAAGCAAAAGACCAATGAGACAAAAAATGCCCCCAAAAGCAAAATGAGACAAAAAGTCTATTAAAAATATCATTGAAGCCGGGCGGTGGTGGCGCACGCCTTTAATCCCAGCACTCGGGAGGCAGAGCCAGGCAGATCTCTGTGAGTTCGAGGCCAGCCTGGACTACCAAGTGAGTCCCAGGAAAGGCGCAAAACTACACAGAGAAACCCTGTCTTGAAAAACCAAAAAAAAAAAAAAAATCATTGAATTCATTTTCTCTTGGCCAACTACTCCTGGACATAGGACCTACCCAGAAGTATGATTAACATACCCAGTAAGACTCCATTGGAGAAAACTAACTTTTCTTTTGCCAGTGGTTGTCAATTGCACCTAGCTCCCTGGTTAGAGACAGGAATCCACGACAGGGACCCTGGCCTTGTGTGTGCTGCTATCATCTTTGTGAGTTCATATGTGCATCAGTCCTGTTGTGTCTGGGAGACACTGTTTCCTTAGAGCCATCCATCCTCTCTGGCTCTTAGAATCCTTCCACTTCCTCTTCTGCAGGGCCCCCTGAGCCTTGAGGGGAGGGGCTTGATGAAATTTCAGTTCATTTAGGACTGAGTTCTTCAAGGTCTCTCACTCTGTGCACATTGTTTTGTTGTGGGTCTCTGTGTTCGTTCTCATCTACTGCAAGAAGAAGCTTCTCTGATGGTGACTGAGTGAGGCACTGATCTGAGTCCCAACCTGGTGCAGCCAGGGGGGGTCCCTGGTAGGAAATGTTTCTTGGAATTGACAGTTGACACAAAGGAATGGAGATAGGCTAGAAGGGAGCCCTTGTCTGTTTTGGGGTCAGGGTCAATGTAACCCAGGCTGTTCTCACAAGGGTGACTTTTCTGTCTCTGTCTCAAGTGCTAGGACACCAGGTGTGTGTGATCAGCCCCAATCTGACCAAGAGCTCAGTTCTTTGCTGATTACACCTTCTCCATTTTACTGCCTAGTTAAAGCTTCTAATGTGATCATCTTTGCCTATCATATATAGATTGTATGTTTTTACCTAACTGAGGTAGATGTAACCTCTTATCTTCCTGAGAAGTTTTCCCCAATAACCCATCAGTGTTCTGTCTGCATGCTAAAATCTTCTGTTTATTTTTTCTCTAGTTTCATAGATTTCATCCATTGTCACTCTAGAGTAAATCATGCTTTTTAATTATAAGTTCTCGCATACTGATTGGACTGCCAGTTCTTCAATCATTAGACATGCTTACATCTGCCTGTCTTCTGGACTTGAGTATACTTGAGAATGGATCTCTTTCTGCATCTCTTCTCACTCTTTAATATAACAAGTATCAATCAATCTGTATTATGTGTGTGTGTGTGTATGTGTGTGTGTGTATGTATGTATGTATGTATGTATGTATGTATGTATGCATGTATGTATGTATGTACCTATCTACTTTACTTTCAGGAAGTTTATCACTTGACTAACTTTTTGACTGTATTTCTAACCATCCAATGTTTTACATTGGACTAGCTCTTTCCTTATGGGGTACAGAAGATTATCAGCAGTTGGAGCCCTCAGCCCATTTGCCTCTTCAGGGATGTCTACCAGGGTCAGCAGACAGTGTCACTCAGTGAGGTTGGAAAACAGCCCTGGATATAAGCAGTGGACAGAGATTTCTCCAGATAGACAGAAGAAGCTGTGTGCCTCTCCCATGATGTATATAGTTGTTTCTTTAGCTTTTTAATTTATAACCCCACATTTTAACTTTGTCTATCAAGAGTTTCAAGTGTTTGGTGCTTGGTCTCCTTTCATCATTACACAAGTCACTGCAGCAGACTTCTTTTCTGGTACTTTTCCCCCATGGGTTGAGATTATTGTTCCATGACCTCCCTTTAGTTGAGGCACATTGACAAGAAACAGATCCCTAGTTAAAGACAAAAGGTTTTGGCGTAGTAAGTGCAAGACACAGCAATGGGAACAGAACAGCACTCTTTATGGTCAAGTGGGTGGTTCTTCCCTGTTCTTTGGTTCACCTCTTTCCTCCAACCTTTTGCATCAATTATCTCTGATCATGACATCAGGAGGAAAGGGGTCTCTCTCATGGGTCTGTAGCTTTAGCTAGCATTTACTTCTAAGACTCCATGCCTATATGATACATATTATGATTCTATTTGCCTTCAATTTATTCTGTGTTTAGACCTTAGACTTTTAGAAGGTTCCTTCAGAAAGCTGTCTATAGATTTGTTGGTTCTCAGTAAACAATTCTTATTTTATCCTATATATTAACAAATATTTCCTTATCATTTGCATATTCCCAAATCATACCATTTATTCTGAAGTCTTCCCCTTTCATTAGAGATAGGTAAAAGTCTATTATTTAGTATACTGTGGTTTAATTCGTAGCCTATAATTGAGAAACTAACTTGCAGAATCAATGAAACTCGTATTTTAGATTTGTCTAATGAAAGATTAAATCATTCAAGATGATCCTTGTAGTAGACCATTGCAGTTCAGATCCTTAATGTCCCCCAAAGGTTCATGTGTTAGAGATGTGATCCCCATCTTGAGAAGTGTATTAGTTAACTTTTATATTGTTGCAATAAATCACCATGATCAAGGCAACTTATAAAAGGAAAATATTATTTGGGGCTTACAGTTCCAGAGGGATAGGAGTCCATTACCATCATGGCATAGAGCACAGCAGCAGGCAAGAGGATCGCCACAAGTTGTAAGGGACCAATGAATCTAACAATCATTCTCATAAGTTCAATTCCCTCTAGTTTTACACACTCTTCCCTACAATGCCAATGAGGTTAGGAAAGCTGACAATTGCGTAGTACAATTGGTAGTAGACAATTGGGTCTACTTCACCTAGTAGTATCACAAAGCTTGAACCAAGACTCCTGAGGCTCTACCTCTCAGAACTTATCTTCAGAAAACAGGATCTGGAAGAACACCTCTAAGAAAAAGGATACCAAAAAAGGGCAGGGGCGGCGCAGGGGGACACTTCATAATCACTCTTCAACAAGAATTTGTTTAGGAAAATATAAGACACAGCTTCCTTAATAATCTTTATATTATGTTAGCTACGAGGCAGAGTTGTTTCTATGTGATGTATGCTAATGGGAGAATTGTTTGTCCTAAAGAAAATTTTCAAAAGCCAAAAGTCTCAAAGCTTATTACTTCAGAAAAGGAGATCAAGATAGAAGTTAGTGTGCTTGATATATAAGAAGGGATGGATTAAGAGGTGTGTGATGGCAGTGAGGGGTATGATTGAGAGATGTGTGATGGGATGAAGGATATGATTGAGAGACGAGTGAAGGCAATGACAGGTATGATGAAGAGGAGTTAGATGGCTCATCTTGGTTGTCTACTTGACATGTCTGGGACTACAGTTAAAGAGTCACCTCCATCAGACTGGCCTGTGAACATTTTATTAATTGTTAATTGATGTAGGATGCTCCAGTTCACTGCCAGAGATGGGGGGTATGGGATGGAATGCTCTCCCTGGGCAGTGGACCTAGGCTGCATTTAAAAAGTAGCTAAGCAAGCCAGAAGGCAGCTCCTCAATGATCTCTCCTTCAGTTCCTGTCCCCAGGTTCCTGCTCTGAGCTCCTGTCTTGGCTTCTTTTGGTGATGGACTATCAGCTGGAAATGAAAGCAAACTCTTTCTTTTTCAAGATGCTCATGGTGATGGTGTTTATCACAGCAACAGAAACTTAAGTAGAGTAAGTTGGAAAGAACTATAGACGAATCTCTCAAGAGAAAAATCCAAGTGATTTGTGCCCTGATATATTAATAAAAAGCAACATACATGTTCTTTAGAAGGAGATAATTGCTCTGGTTCCTAACAAAGTTTTCAGAGTGAGGAAATAATTGGTCCCTTAGGAGTCAGTGCGGGAAACTTTTCAGTGCTCGAAAATATTTTTCTAATTTAATGATTCCTCCCATTTTGCTGAAAATGATCGGATTCATTGTTTTTCATGAGTGAATGGTATTACCGTGTGTTTATGATCCATCCACCAGTGCTAGTTTGATCTATAACTTAGCTATAGACATGAGCATGAAGGCATCTTTGTGATGTTCTAATTTCATTTTCTTTGTATTTATAACAAAAAGTTATGCTGTTGGGTCACACAGAAGTTATATTAATATGTTTTGAGGAGCTTGTTATCCTCTATGTTGTCAATTCTAATTTATACTTCCATCATAATGTATAAAAATTCCCTTTCTGCCACATTCCTTGCTCGCATTTGTTACATTTTTTCTTTTTGATAATATTTATTCTAACTAGGTTGAGATAACCTGTTGTGGTTTAGATTTTAATATTCCTGATGGCTAATGATGTTAAACATTTAAAAATAAATTTGTTAGTAATCTGTATATATATATATATATATATAGTGTGTGTGTGTGTCTGTCTGTCTGTCTGTGAGTACGTGTCTCTTTGTGTGCACATGAGTGTATACATCCAAATGCAAGTATGTGTTTATGTAGGCCAGAGGTCAATGTCAGGTGTCTTTCTCTTTTATTCTTTACATTACTGTTTGGATTTTTTGAAATTAAAATAGAATTACATCATTTCATCCTTTCCCTTTTCTTCCAACCCCTCTCATGTGATTTCTTTTATGAGACAGAGTCTCTTGTCACATTTGAGTCTACCAATTCAGGTAGCTAGTCAGAAAAACCCAGAGATCCTCCTGTCTCTGCTTCCCCAGTGCTGGGATTATAGGTATTTTAAATCGAGGGTTTGTGGGGTCACACTCAGGTCCTTATATTTACACAATAATCACTTTACAGAATGAGCTATCTGCCCAGATCTCATTTTCAAACCTTCATATGAGATGTGTCTATTCATATAATTTACTCATTTTTAAGTTGAATTTTTTTCAGGCAAATGAATGAATGGACTGGGGCATGTTATGTTAAGTAAATCAAGTTAGATACAAAATAGCACATACTGTATATTCTCTTTCCTGTGTAAATGCTTTTAAAATGAGGTGAATGTAGAGTAGTTGCTTCCTAAAGGCTGGGAAAGGGAGTGGGGTAAAGGTTAGAAAATGTGTGCCAGAACACACAGAAGTTCTAATACTCTACAGCACAGAGAGTCATTTTAGCTCATCATAACCTATTTAATATTTTATGAATAACCAAAATAGAGACACTCAAAGGCTCTGTCTTAGTTAGAGTTTATTGCTGTGATGAAACACTATGACCAAAAAGCAAGTTTGGGAGGAAAGGGTTTATTTGGCTTATACTTCAGCATTACTGTTCATCACTGAAGAAAGTCAGAACAGGAACTCCAACAGGATAGCATCCTGGACATAGGAGCTGATGCAAAGACCATGGAGGAGAGCTTCTTACTGGCTTGCTTCTCATGGCTTGCTCAGTCTGCTTTCTTATAGAACCCAGGACCAACAGCCCAGGGATGGCACCACCCACCGTGAACTGGGCCCTCTCCCATTGATCACTAATTGGGAAAACGCCTTACAGCTAGATCTCATGGAGGCATTTCCTCAACTGGGGTTCCTTCCTCTCTGATGACTCTAGCTTGTGTCAAGGTGACACACAAAACCAGCCAGTAAAGGCTCCAAACACAAAGTAATAATAAAGTATATACATGTCAATTACTCTTACCTGACCCAAACCATCCATAGTATATATGTATAGAAATATCACATTGAAACTCATAACTATATATAAATACATGTAATTAATTAATGTAATGTTTTTAAAGAAAAAACATTTGGGCTTATGTTCTGGAGAGATAAGAGCCCATTACATCAGGCTTCCTCAGATGAAGCAGTAAGCACAAGGTATGGTGTGGGGGCTGGAACAAGATGAGAGCTCACATCTTAAACCTCAAACACAGAGTGAACTAACAGTGGCAAGAGGCTTTAAAACTTTCACTTTCAGATATTTATTTTTCTTTTTGCTTCTTTTAATTTTGTTAGTATAATTTTATTATAACATTTTTTTCACTCCCCCCAAACTCTCCCATATCTCCTTAAAATTCATGGTGTAATAATAAAAAATAAATATAGCTAAATAGGCTATCTTGCCTAATTTGAACATCAAATAATGTATGTAGGCACTGGCTTTGCAATGTAATCCATAATTTTATATGATTTAAGTAATAGTTAATTAAAAAGAGAGACGCTGTTCTACATTTGCATGTGCTCCAAGATGCTGAAATCTCCAGTCATCATTGAAATTTAGGAGAGATATCTAGTTAAAAATTTAACAGATGTATGTTTATCAGAAATTATTCAGTGTTTATAGTCATGTGACACACTCATGTGTACAAGCACACAAATGCACACACAAAAATCCTTATGTTCCTAACCTCTCCATGTGCAAACCCAGCACCAGCAGCCTTCTATCAGCAGCTAGCTCTACCCATGTTGGGTATCCATGTGACAAATTGCCAAGGATGTTTCTTTGCAGGCTATAGTATCAATGGCACTTATGTCCAAAGCACAGATCTTGAACTGTGAGTGGTGACCCAGTGTCAGTTCATGGGATGTCTGGGTCACAAAAAAAAAAAATGGCAACAGAAAAAGATTTCTGAATGTGCAATGACCAAACACTAGTTCAAAGTCAAACGTATGACAAACCTGAGGTGGTTCTGGCAATGCTTGCCCGTGCCTACATCATGTGATTTCACTACAGCCTCATGAATGCAGATATAAGCATGATCTAGACCTTCAAGGAACCACTACTTCTCATGCCCTGATGGTTTTCCCACTCCACTTTACACTGGTATGCTCTACAGCCTGGTCTTGTTCATTTGTTTAAATGGTTCCATTCAAGTCTGGTGATATGGTGAGCCCTTTGCTTCTTTCTTATTTATTGGCTGAGGAAGTCATATATTTTGACCAACAGAGTTTTCTATAATCTTGAGCTGTGTTGTTTCCATTCTGTGGCACCATTAAGCATATCTTTCTGTTCTTACACATTTGTTGTTTGTTTGTTTGTTTTGTGCATTTATGTGCATAACACATGAGACATCTTGCTGGAGTCTGTTCTCTCCTTCTACTGTTTGGATCCTGGGGATCAAATTCAGGTTAGTGTAGCACGAACTGTTAGAGGTCTTATTAATAAAAACAAACTTGGAGCCAGGTATCGGGCTGAAAGATCAGAGAAACAGAACCAGCCACAGCTAACCTCACCTTGCCAGTTCCTCAGCTGATCTTGTTTCCTCAGACTGGAAGCCTCTGAGTCCTCATTCAGAATGAATCTCAGCTGAACTGTGCTGCTAAAAGCCTAAAAGCTTAACCAGGCCTAGTTCCTGGTTCTCATGCCTTATATACCTTTCTGCTTCCTGCCATCACTTCTGGGATTAAAGGTGTGTGTCACCATGCATGGCTGTTTTCAGTGTGGCTTTGAACTCACAAAGATCCAGATGGATCTCTGCCTTCCGAATGCTAGGATTAAATGGTGTGTGCGCCACCATTTTCTGGCCTCTATATCTAGTGGTTGTTCTGTTCTCTGACCCCAGCTAAGTTTATTAGGGTGTACAATATATTGGGGAACACAATATCACCACAGGTTAGTAGTCTGGAAGACAGGTCTTTTAATTGCTGGCCCATCTTGCTGGCCCCTTTAAAATTTGTAAATATTATACTTATCCATTTTAAATGTATGGTGTGTGTGTTGGGGAAACATGCTTGTCATGGTATATGTGTAAAGGTCAGAGACAAACTGTGGAAATCAGTTTTCATCTTCTCCATGTTGAACTCAGGTTTTCAAGCTTGGTGGCAAATGCCCTTCCTTATCTACTCATCTATCTGGCTAGTCCTATTCCTCCAAATTTTCGTGGAAATTGATAGGCAGTTTTAGAGGCTTGGCCAGATTTTTGTCTGATATTATTGTCAAATATTATCTTCAGAAGTGAGTAATTCTTAAAATGTCATTATCAACTTGCAGATACAAAATATATTTAATGATTTAAAAAGATTGTACTCATTTTTTTTTTGAAGCACACCTTCCTTCATCTTTGGGCAACATGAATCTTCTCCAGTTGGCTCTTTTACCTTGTATCCCTCTGACATGAGTAATCTTTGCTGACTGGCATGACAAGGTGCTCCAAACTTAATGCTTGCCTGTAGCTTTTTCTGAAATGGACCTGGAGTCAGACATTTCTGCAAGAAGCCTGACTGTTAAGATATATTAAAAACACAAGGATGTGAGCCTAGGAACATTCATTGTTGTTGAATTTGTCCATGTTGCTAGGATATCCCATGGACAGAGTTAGACCACAGATTATATGACCCAAGGATGTGTGTGTGTATGTGTACACATATGAC
The DNA here is from genome assembly GCF_949786415.1 of Peromyscus eremicus. Lineage (NCBI taxonomy): Eukaryota > Metazoa > Chordata > Mammalia > Rodentia > Cricetidae > Peromyscus > Peromyscus eremicus. The sequence continues at coordinate 51,804,101 of NC_081418.1, forward strand.
TCTAGAAACTTTATTAACTTTTTCTATGTGAAGAATCATTTATTTATTTTGTCTCTGATTATATACACAGTAGTTTAAATAATGCTATTGCATCAGTATGGTTACTAAAAGTGTTTGAAACATTCTATTCATGTGCTTGCCATTCTTTTTCTTTAAAATTATAAGACTATACCTACAACACTAGAGCCTATATGTACTTAGTATTGCTAAGGTTTTTTCTTTTGAGGGGAAAATATGTACAAGCTGGCTACCAGCATGTGTTGTTGGCTTTTTTTCCCCACTCTTTTGCTCTTTGGGAGCTTACCACCCAGCTCCCATATAAATCACATGGAGGCTTATTCTTACTTATAAATGACTGGCATTAGCTTGGCTTGTTTCTAGCCAGCTTTTTAAACTTAAGCTATCTTGTCTACCTTTTGCCTCTGGGCTTTTATCTTTCTCTATTCTGTATAACTTTCTTTACTTCTTACTCTACAGTTTTCTGTGTAGCTGGGTGGCTGGCCCCTGGTGTCCTCCTCTCCTTCTCCTCTTTTTGCTCCTTCATCTCTGTCTCCCCAAATTTCTCCTATTTATTCTCTCTGCCTGCCAGCCCTGTCTATCCTTTCTCCTCCCTTGCTATTAGCTGACGGCCATTCAGTTCTTTATTAGACCATCAGGTGTTTTAGACAGGCAAAGTAACACAACTTCACAGAGTTAAACAAATGCAACATAAAAGAATGCAACACATCTTTGCATCATTAAACAAATGTTCCCCAGCATAAACAAATGAAACACATCTTAAAATAATATTCTACAACAAGCATGCATATCAGTAACCCCATTACTTAGGTGGTTTGGGTAGAAGAACTATAAGTTGGAGGCCAAACTGGGCTATACAGTGTGTTCCACACCAACAAAAACAGCAAACCAATACCCCTATCTCAAAACAACAAAAACCCCTCACAAACAACAAAAGCAAGACAAAACCCCTAAGTATACACAGATGTGAATAACAAAAGAATAGATTAAATTTTACAAGTTAGTATTTCTGCATGACAGAATATTTTATTTAAAACTGAGAAATGCAAAAGCAAGTCAGATTGATCAAAGTTACCTGTGACATGTATAATATAGGTACACAAAGTATCAAAAGAATGTTCTATATCTCCATGTTTACAAAATTAGCCAAGGCCTCAGCACAAGAAAAATCCATTTCCTTTTTTGTTCCATCTTCTCCACTTAGTTCTCTAGAAACACATTGTCTAAACTCAGTGAAGACCGTTGGCCAAGATATCTCCACTGCTACAATGAGATTTGTCCATAAACAAGCAACTCTTCCTCGCCATCTGCAAGCAGGATGTTATATTTTTATGTGTGTGTCAGTGATGTGGGACATTATCATGAACTAGAACTAAAGTCAACACAAAGCAGGCCATCCTCGTGTCTCCCTTGGCAGTCTTTCTGAGTCTCATTCCAATCACGGCATCCCAGGGGGGCCAGTTGTGTTCCCTCCAAGATTTGCTTGATCCAAATACATGCAGGTATGAATACAAACTAACTTTACTTTTTTCTTATGAAAATCAACAGTTAAAGTTTCTGGTCTTTATTTTTCTTATTAAACAATATATCCTGAACTTTTTTTTTTTTAATGATAGAGACAACCTTATTCTTCTTATAATCTTGTAGTATTTAACCAAATCAAAGTTCTGGAATAATTTCAGCAGCCATACTCTGACATCTGAGTTTACATCAACTTGTATAATTATTTGTGTAATGAGGCAGAAGAAACTTCCAAATTTCTATCATAAAATGCATGAATATTGAGAAGCTGTGACGGGAACAGGAGCTAGACTCTGCAACACTGAAACAGACACATTAGTGGAGTTTGGTGGGCTGGATGACAGACAGCTTGGCAAACTTGACCCTGGTAAGGGAAGAGCAAAGGCAAAGGAATGTGGAAGTGAATATGGAAATCGAAGAAAGAGAGCTAGGGAATGGACTCAGAAAAAGAACTCCCCAGACTAGTCAGTATGGTGAGGAGCCAGGAAGAGCAAGGCTGCCCAACTGAAGTCTCTGAAGGTGGGAGAGAGGGACCAGCAGCTGCTTCCTCCCCAGTCTTCTCTGTAGGGACTCAGTCAGGCCAGTTCTGCCTTGTTACCTAATGTCCAGAGCACAGCCCCAGTGGCTTGGTATGATAATAAGAGTGACATAAGAACATGCTTCTTCCCCACACATTCTTCCCCACACCCTAAAGAAGTTCATGGATTAAAGACGAACCTATACTAACACATGCCCTGGCCCAAGACTGCTAAAGAGTCAAGGTTGTGGAGTGAGCTAACTCTCCAATACTGCCAGGAGAAAAATTACCAGTGAGGTGCTGTCAGTAATGCAACCCTGGAGGCATCACCTACAAGACATTTGAAGCATGAGCCTAGTTCTGCAATTGCTCAGCAATTGTGAACATTGAACATCAGGAAAACAAAGGACAGGGCTATGTAGAGAAAGATAGTCTTGGAACCTAGAATCAAAATTTTGTTAGCTGTTAGAGAGTAAATCTCACTCTTTATCCCACACATATGTTCAGGTATTCTAAAATGGACATATAGTTCACATATTACACATATCCAGCTACAACAAAATGCATTCTAACCATAGATATTTGTATACTGATCCATTAAAATAACAAACTGAAGGCTGGGGTTATAGCTTAGTGATACAGCACTTATTTAACTTGTGCATGAGCATAGATTCAATCCCCAAAACCATGACAATAAAAACAAAAATAACAATAATTAAGTAATCATCTGTGTAGGAGCCACCCAGTTATAAACAGGAGCTGCCCAGAATCTCATCCTCCATGAGCCGGGCAGTGGTGGTGCATACTTTTAATCCCAGCACTTGGGAGGCAGAGGAAGACAGATCTCTGTGAGTTTGAGGCCAGCCTGGGCTACAGAGTGAGCTCCAGGAAAGGCTCCAAAGCTACACAGAGAAACCCTGTCTCAAAAAAAAAAAAAAATTCCTCCGTGGCCCCCACACACAATCTGATGTGGAGAATGAATACTACAGAATGATTTGAATTGTTTTCAGATCGTTAAAGTCCACAGTGAAGCGGGTACCCAAGGCAGCCCTAATGCTTGAGAAGTTGGCAAAAACATTTCACTCCATCCCTAAAGGCTTCTATGAATTTGTCATTTTGAAGAGTGAAAATGAAAGCGTTCAGAAAGGGGTCATTATCGTTCAGATTACCTTCTCCCTGCCGTCAAGTCTTAGCTGTCCATAAACAATTTAAATTAGCCCTTCCTTGTTTGTGTCTCTCTATTTTAGTCCTATGGAAAGTAAAGGTATCTCTAAGACTCTACTATAAGTTTCAATATATAGGTAAAAAAACCCCAGAAGGCAGGAACGGGAATATTAGGAACTGGGCTCTGCTTGAACAGGCAGGTTACTTTGAAGGGCATGTTTTGTCCCTTTGCCCTTCCTTCCAAGGGTGATTCTCTGCTGTGGGATGGTCTGTATGTCAAATTGCTCTGATTGGTCAATAAATAAAACACTGATTGGCCAGTGGCCAGGCAGGAAGTATAGGCGGGACTAACAGAGAGAAGAAAGGAGAGAACAGGAAGGCGGAGGGAGACACTTCCAGCCGCCGCCATGACAAGCAGCATGTGAAGACGCTGGTAAGCCACGAGCCACGTGGCAAGGTATAGATTTATAAAAATGGATTAATTTAAGATGTAAGAACTAGATAGCTAAAAGCCTGGCACGGCCATACAGTTTGTAAGCAATATAAATCTTTGTGTTTACTTGGTTGGGTCTGAGCCGCTCTGGGACTGGCGAGGACAGAGATGTGTCCTGATTGTGGGCCAGGCCAGAAAACTCTAGCTACAATTCTCTGCTTCCTGTCTGCTATGAGGTGAGCTGTTTGCTTTACTGTATAGCCCTGAGCATGATGTTCTGCCCAGAGGCAATGGAGCCAACCGAACCTGAGCACACATGAGTTGTTTATGCTTTCCTTTTAAAAGGCTTTTCTCAGGCATTGTTGACCCAGTGGTGCAAGATTAGTGGCCCATCCCCAATGTGCTGTTTATGACAATAAAAGCTTTTCTCATATTCAGAACTGTCCTAAACCTCTACCAGTCACATGATCCCAAAGCCACTTACACATTTTGCTTCTTGTCAAGTTTTGATGATTTTCTATTTTCTGTCAAATACTCAAGGATGGGTAATTTATAAAGAAAAGAAGCTTGTTGGGATCACAGTTCTAGAAACTGGGAATTCCAACATCATGGTTCTAGCTATCTAGACATTTGATAGATACTTTCTTGCTATAACACAAAAAACATCATGTGATAATGTAAGACAAGTGTGGTAACTAATGTCTTTTTTTTTTTTTTTTAATCATGAAGTCGCTGATGCTTGTCTAATCAATGTGAGTACCTGGGTTCAGTTTCTTTTTGTTGTTGTTATTAATTTAAAAAAAATTTAATTAAACTAAAATATAATTCCATCATTTACCCCTTCCTCCTCCCAAATTCACAGCTTTCTTTAACCATTGTTGTTATATATGCATATATACAAGTAAACGCATTAATACAAACAGCTGATTCCATTCAGTGCAGTCTGTGTGTATGTGTTTCTAAGGGCTGGACCACTTGGTATTGGGTGAACAGTCAGGGAGTGCATCCCTGGGGAAGTCTAATTCTCCCTCTCTTAGCAGCTAACTGCCTGTAGCTCTTTATCCAGGGCTGGTACCTCTGTGTGAGATTTCCCTATCTGTGTTGGAACGCCAACTGTTGGAATTGTTAGTTCTTGTTTAGGCAGTGATGCTATTGAGATTTCATGGGTGTAGATTCTCTGTCTGAGCTGGAAGGCACAATCTCCTGGACTTAAAATTTTTCTATCTTCTCTTCCACAAAGTTCCCTGAGACTTGGGTTCAGGAGTTGTGCTGTGGATTTATTGACTGGTGCTGTGCACGCTATGGTCTGGGCAAGTCTTTAAATGTACTAACCTTGCCTTTAGGCTTCTTTAGTTCCACTTCTGGTTCACTGTTCTTTCTAACTGAAGTATGTCAATCCAGGATGAGGTTTTGTGCTTTAACTCCCTGAGAACGGCTTGGTTTTATGATCCCCAACACTCAGAGTAGTTGCTGGCTGGTTAATAAAGACTTTCTATTTGCTTAAACTCAACTCTGAGTAGTCTTTTCTGGTGGATAACCATACAACAAGGTAATGAGAGACAGTTAGATTTTATAATATGCCACTTCGTACAATTCTATTTCAAAATACATAACATTTTTGTTAATTCCTTGATAATTTCATACATGCATACAATGTACTTTGATCATATTCTCCTTCCAGTTCTCACCGTAACTTCTCCAAGATATACCTTCCCACCCAACTTTATGTCATTTTAATAACCGGGTGAGTCCAATGCTCAGCCATGCATTTCTTTCTGTAAATCTTCAAGTGCTATGCTGCCCTGTCCTGCCTGAATTGAGGACTAAAATATAAAGAGCCAATATTTGAAGGTGACAGAAAATACTGCAGAAATAATATCCTGTAGGTACGGGTTATCCTCTAGATCCTGGTTGGCCTCTCAGGGGCTACACTCTTTTTTTTAATGCCTCTATTGGCTTTTTTTTAAAAACTTTATTTTATGTGCATTGGTGTGAAGCTGTCAGATCCCATGGAACTGAAGTTAGAGACAGTTGTGAACTGCAGTGTGGGTGCTGGAAATCAAACCCGTGTCCTCTGGAAGAGGAATCAGTGTTCTTAACCACTGAGCCATCTCTCCAGCCCCCAGGTGTTCTTAAAGAACAACTTATTCTTCTTTCAGCAGTCATCAACTCTCAAAAGCTCTTTACCTAGAGGTGGGAGCTCTTCAGCTCCTTCCCCCTCCCTGCTGGAACGTTGGCTGGCTTAGTATTGACCCAGAATTTTCCTTCCTGCTGGGAAGATTTCATGGTACCAGAAGGTGCTATGCATGGTGCTGGGGAGCAATACATTACCAGTCATCTTATCCAGCTTGTGAATTATGACCAGCTTGGCAAGATATGCCCCTGGATTCAATACTGGCATGAACACCATGGAAGTAACCCATCACTTTCTTATTGGATTTCAGGACAGATCCATTGTAGGAAAACATGCCTGGTATCTTACGTATGACCAAGAACCTGTCACTGGGGAGTTCATAGGTCTCAGGTGTGAATTTACTACTATTATTTTGATAAATGGACATAATATCAAATGACTCTCTGAATCTGTATCACTATATTCATAGACTCATTCGTATCTGAGACCTCATTAGGGAAATTTCTTTGTGAAGTGGATGGTGGTTGACAAAGAAACTTACAACTGTTCAAGTGAAAAACGTAAGTGTCTGTTGAGTGCTCAGCCACAAATGGGACCTCTGTATCACACTCTTGTCCTCTACAAGGCTCAGGGACCATTACAGAATCAGGGAAGGATGGCAAGAGCCAGAGGTAAAGGAGGACCAGATGAAACAATGTCTTTTGGACATGATAGGATCACTGCATTCAAGAACTCAACAGCTATGTTGCCTGAACAAGACCTTCACAAGATCAACACAAGTTTGCTTTAAAACCATAATCCATACCAGTTACATGAAAAATGATACAAATTTCACAAAATGTAAAACCAAATAGGTTATTTACTATTGCATTATTGTGCTCTCTCTCTGTGTGTGTGTGTGTGTGTGTGTGTGTATGCACGCACACACATGTGCGTGCATGTATATGTGTATGATATATGCATATATGTACATATGTGGTGTGAGTGTACTCATCTGTGCCTGTGCATGTATAGGGGCAGAAGTTAGCATTAAGTGCCTTCTTTGTTGGTCTCCATCTTATTTCTTGAGACAGACTCTTTCCCCGAGCCCGTATCCTTCTGATTGGCTAGACTGGCTGGCCAGGAAGCCCCTTGGGTCCTCTAATTCTGGGATGGTGGGCTCGCACTACAAATCACAGCCTTTTATGTGGGCACTAAGGACGTGAGCCCAGGCCCTCATGATTGTGCAGCAAGCGCTTTCCTCCAAGCCATCTCCCAGGCCTAAAAATAAGTATCGTAAATGTACCCAGCATCCCAGCCATCTTTGTTTTATATAGTATTTTCTGTCACTTCCAAATTTTGGTTCTTTATGTTTTACTCCTCAAGTCAGGCAGGGTGGGGAAGCACAGCAGGTGAAGACTCACAAAAATGCATGGCTGAACTGAGCAGCCTCCATCGGAAAGTGCATGGTGGAGCGACTCAGTGATCTGTGACATTAACAGATTATGATGTGAAAATAAGGGGCAATTCCTCCCTGTTTGCTTTTTCTTACCATAGTTCACATAACTTTATGCAGAGTAGATCTGGCAGGAGGGCACAGAGATCAGCTGGGAAAAGTGGGTTCATAAAACCTTGAGAGACACAGAGACAATTGTGGGCATTTCTTTTTGTGACTTCTGGTTTGACATCCACATTGGGGCCAGTAGTGAGAGCACTAGTCTGAGTATACCTTAGGTTCTGTTGAGCTAAATTTCATCAAGGATAGGCGCAGACCTGTCTTCCACAGTCTGGGTTGGTTGTTCATAACTTAGAACCCGAGAGAAGGTGACCTGGGGATTGAGAAGTTCCTGATGAGCGAAGCTTCAAGTTTGCTGACTAAACAACTTTTCAAGGTTCTGAAAGTTGATTAACCTCCAGAGAGAAGGATAAAAGTTCTGTTCAGCTTTTCTTTGCCAGCATCCCTAGTGAACCTTGGAACTTTTAGAAATTGTTCCTTAGGGATAGCTAACTATCCTTGGGGGCAGGAGAGAAAGAAGGGAGCAGGGGATATGAGCAAAGTAGACAAATGAACTTTGCTCACCACTATGATTTCTCGACGATTCCCTAAGCTTCTCTGTGTGGACAGTGTTCTTCATTGTGAATGGGGAAAGCAGCTGCTGGCTCTGCCTCCTGGCCTTAGGTTTGGACTAGCCGGGAGCTTGCTAGTCTGGGTGATCACTGGAGAGGTGATCAACTTCCTAGTTGAGTCCCCCCTTGTCTGGAGGTGTCTTCCAGGAGCTCCTGACTATGAGATACAGAACGGTAAAGCACCATCATGAAAATGCTTGGTTCATCACCTTCTAAGGACACAGACATACTGAAAAGAGATTGGGAAAGGGTGAGCTGAGAGTCACATCTTCTTCCTTAGCAGAGAGCACATCCACCCAACTCTATGCCGGGTTGGCACAAAGCTCTGCCTTGCTCCCAAATTCTGCCTCTCTCTTCTCCCCATTCTTCTTCTATCTGCCTGCCATTCTGTAGATCTCTAGGACTGGCCGATCTACAAATCACTCTGTACTATGCTCAGTCTCCATTTCTCCACCTCTATTCATTGGCAGAATCACTTAAAAAAAATCACTGAGTACATATGTCATCCAACTTTTTTTGGCAGGGGAGGGGGCTCTGGCAGTATAAGAAAGAGAAAATGAAAGATGAACCATGGAAATATTAATTAAATGTGGGGTTTTGAGGCTACATTAGTAAGCAAGCAAAAATATGACTTGAGATACCACTAAGAGCAACGATAAGAAAAGTACAGCCCAGTGGAGGGTAGAGAGCTTGAGGTCTCTCTGAATGAAAGGCTGGGAGGAGGAGACATCTGTGCAGAGACCCGAATGAGGTGAGGGAAGGAACTCATGCTGACCCACTGGTGTTTTCTTGTGCTTTCCTTTTCTCCCAGGACTGTGGAGCAAACAGGCAGTCACAGTGGAGTCAATGTGGCATTTTCCAAGCTGCTTGGTGGGACTGAGACTGTGGCAGGTTGGATATAGGAGCACAGTGGTCATTTGAGGTCCTGTCTCCCAGGGAAAGCAGAGCTTGAGACTCAAGGGATTAGAAGATGCTGTCCTCACTCCACAGCCATTTTCTTGCCTTCTGGTCCCAGGTGGACACTTTGCAGGACAGATGGAAATTGAAGATTAAAGTTTGAGCCCGTCACTCCTTCTGGACTCTTCCTTGCTTGTTTGCAGGAAGCACATTCGTTGAGGTAAGAGGTGAACATACCTTTCATCCTACCCCACCCCCCAAATGTGGAAGAGAGCAAGCTATTCTGGGAAGCAAGCCCCAGAGTCAGGGGGAGATGTAATTCTTTATTCCTGAAGAGGCCATGTCTTCCGACAGTATCCTGTGTAGATTCCACTTCCCAGCCACACTCTATAACTGATCCACATGTGAAGCTGAAAACTGTCAAGTGAACAGAATGCAACTGGAGCCTGTGTTTGGAGGACGTAAAGGATACAAGGAGCCCCATCTCTGCGGGATTGGCCAGGAGTACTTAGAATCACTGAAATCCAGTAGGAGTTTGTAGGATGGGGACACTATTGCCAGAGAAGAGGTAGTGTAAATTAGCATACTGTGGTCAGGTAAGTAGCATGATGGCTGATCACAGCACAATGGAGCAGGATTTCTAGCGCATTGAGAGATAATTATACCTGGTAAGTACACCTGTTTATGGTATACATGGTGTGGTATTGATGATTAGCACTCATTCATTTGAACTTGCACACTTCATCTTCACACTCCGCAATGACAAAGTCATAGAAGCCCTTCGGGATGGAGTGAACCGCTTCTACAAGTTATTCAAGAGCACACTTCTATTACCTATTCACATGTGTCCACATATATGAATTCATACATACGTTATCCCTTAAACATTTAACGGCAACTTTGGATAGAATCGGTAGCCATGTTGTGGAGTTAAGGAATGCAAGGGAAATGTTTCTTGAACCTGGTAACGTCTTCAATGTTTCTGAGGTGAGAAGTGTTGTCCTCCTCCCTCTCTCTATTGCTCTCTAGATTTCACTAAGAACAAGGACTAAGAACTAAATGTTGGGGAATTACACTAGTGCCACTGAATTTTATCTTGTTGGCTTCCCGGGCTCTGAAAAGCTCCGCCACATCCTTTTCGCTACCTTCTGCTTCTTCTACTTAGTGTCATTAGTGGGGAACACAGTCATCATTGTGATCGTCTGTGTTGATAAACGGCTGCAGTCCCCCATGTATTTCTTCCTTGTTCACCTCTCCATCCTGGAGATCCTGCTCACAACTGTTATTGTTCCCGTGATGCTTTGGGGACTGCTGCTTCCTGGGATGCAGGCAGTATCGCTGGCTGGATGTGTTGTACAACTCTTTTTGCAACTTGCCCTGGGGACCACGGAGTTTTCATTGCTTGGAGCGATGGCTGTGGATCGTTACGTGGCTGTCTGCAACCCTTTGAGGTACAACGTCATCATGAGCAGTCGAACCTGCAACTCTGTGGTAATTGTGTCATGGGTATTTGGGTTCCTTTATCAGATTTGGCCAGTGTATGCCACATTTCACCTTACCTACTGCAAATCAAATGTGGTGGACAACTTCTTCTGTGACCGGGGGCAGTTGCTCAAGTTATCTTGTGATAATACTATTTTCATAGAGTTTATTCTCTTTTTAATGGCTATCTTTGTTCTTTTTGGTTCCTTGATCCCCACAATTGTCTCCTACACCTACATCATCTCCACCATCCTCAAGATCCCCTCAGCCTCTGGCCAGAGGAAAGCCTTCTCCACCTGTGCCTCCCACTTCACCTGTGTCGTGATTGGCTATGGCTGCTGCTTGTTCCTCTACGTGAAACCCAAGCAAACGCAGGCGGCTGATTACAACAGGGTGGTTTCCTTGATGATTTCCATCGTAACTCCTTTCCTCAACCCTTTTATCTTCACACTCCGCAATGACAAAGTCATAGAAGCCCTTCGGGATGGAGTGAACCGCTTCTACAAGTTATTCAAGAGCTAGCCTTGCCCTGAGGCGTTTGCATGGCCAAACACATACTAAGATTGCTAGAATAATCTGACCATAACATCTCTGAGCTGCGTCACAATCACTATCATTATCAAATAATCTGTGTGCAGAGACTTTAAGTTGTGGCTACATTTTTATCATATTCTTTTCTTCTCAGATCCCCCCTTCCCTACCCTTCCAACTACAAGTTCTTTTTCTCTCTTAAATGAAACAAAGCAAAAATCTAAAAATTAAAAATCCATTAAAAACCGCTGAGTCATATTTGTGTTGATCCTCTACTCCTGAGCATGGGACCTGCTGTGGAGTGTGGTTGATATACCAAGTGCCATTCCATTGAAGGAAATCAATATTCCCTCCCCCAGAAACTATCCATTGCAAATAGCTTTTAGGGTAGGAGTGGGAGTTTGTCCTCACTTCCTCTCCTTTGTGCTGGGATTTTTTTTTTTTTTCCTGGCTTGAACTTGTATAGGACTTATACATACTGTCACAGTCTCTGGGAGTTCATCTGTGTGTCTGCCCTGTTTTTGATGGGACGTTTTAAAACTGTCATCACTGTGTGCAAGGGGGGCACAGTAAAGAGACAGTGGACATGACTGCTTCATTATCAGGGGGGAGGTTTTGATTATGAATAAGAGAGAGAAAATATCCAGAGGCATCTTGAAGAGTCAGAGCAGAGAGGAAAGAAAACAGACTAGACATGGCCAGGGCTAGTGAAGCAAGGAGAGCATGGTGGAGATGGCAAGAAATAGAGCATAGAGCATAACAAGAGGGAGAACAGAGAGGCCACCAAGAGAGCCAGAGGACAGCCTGAGGTAGAGAACGTTCGGGCTGAACCAACCACGTGGATTACGAGGAGGCTGAGTGGCCCAGGGGAGGGAAGGGCTAGGAGACTAGCGTGGACTTTGAAATGTACAAGTACTTGTGAATAGAGACTGAGGGGGCCTAGGGGCCAGCATGGGCTCTATATGCAACCACAGGTAGCCATATGTCCCTTCTGCCAGAGTTAAAGGGAAATGTCTACTTTTAGGCATTTGGGAATCAGTTTCACAAGTCCCTGAGGAGCGCTGGCTTTTATCTAACCACCAGAAATCCTTCTGTAGTCCAGGTTGAGCTCATTCCTAGACCTATGGATTACCTGAGACCTAGCAATCACCTCTCTAATTGGTAAACTTTCTAGAGGAAGAGGTGTTTTCTTACTTTGTCACCCAGATCCTACTGCTTCCACAAAGGGGTTGTGTGGTGGAGCTGTGTTCCAGGATGTAGAATGAGAAGAGAACTGGGCTTTCTGGCCCTGGACCGAGGGGTGTAGTTCATGGAACAGAAGAAGAGGCGGCCTCTATTCCTCTCTGGGAGTCTCAGTCTTCAACCTTTTCGAGGTCTCTAATGCCTCCTTTGCTTTTGTTCTGCTTCATTTGTTCATCCTCTCCCATTGCCCTCCCCAGCCACCTCTGTGTTCCTCTTTTGAGTGTTCCAGTTCTACAGTGTACTCCTAGGTTCCTATGTTCCCCTCACTACGAACTAACAAACAAAGCAACCAAGTTTTCCATGAGGTTGCCCACCTTTCTCCAGACAGTGTTGCTCCTACTCCTTGTTTCCAGATTTGCCCAACTCCCCTCTTTCCTGGCAGCTCTACCCTCTTCCTAATCATTGTTTCCATTTTTTTTGGAGGGGAGGGGATTCATGGCTACTTTGTAAAATAATCCAGTGCAGCATTTTTAAAAACTACAAATTGATGCTGTGTGGAATAATCATAGCAAGCTAGTTGGACAGTTTTTGTTCCACCCAGTGGAATCTTATGAAGCTGCCAGAACAATGATGTTCTTCCTGCAATGATTAGAAAAGTTATAAGCTACGTATTCTTCTGTGAGAGAACCGGAGTGTACTGAATATAAGTGGCTGCATAGTCACAGTTGCTGTGGATGGCATCATAAGGAAGTGATAACTAGTTGTTCTGAAGTTATGGCAATGAAGTGGGCATGAAGCAGAAGGGAAGACTTGGCACTATGAACCTCTAAATATTCTTTTCATTTCTGCAAACATATACTAATTTACTATACAAAAATAAAATTATTGAATTTCCCTTATTTGTCCTAAAGGATATACTAAGTCACACTCCTGTCCTTAAAATACTCTGCAAGTCTGAGATCTTCTTCATCACACACATATTTGTCCAAATAAGGAGAGATTTGATTAAGTAGTTATGATGTTAAATCATGATATTTTGGAGCTGTTTTGGATGCATACTTGTAATGCTAGCACTCAGGAGGCAGACGGAAGAGGGCTGAATCGACGCTGGCTTACATGGTCATTTCTAGGCTGGCATGAACTGTGTAGCGAGAGCCTGGCTTAAAACAAAGGAGCTATGGAAGAGGATATGAAAATATTTGTTTTTCTAATTATAAAGTTCTAATTCTGTTCTTTTTTTTTTGGCTTGAGTGTTGGATAAGTGCTTAATATACATTCACTACTGAAAGTGTAAAATTTAATGCAAAGCCCTGCAGCTTTCATTTCAAATGCCAATTCTAAATATATATAAATTAATTAAAATATATAGACTTGATGTCTCATTAATTTTGGTGTGTGATGCTTTTATTTATATTCAAGTTTTTATATAAAATTTACTAAAAAAATACAAGGAAGTTGTAGCTTATTGGCAGAATGGTAGTCTCGTATGTACAAAGCCCTAGGTTTGATCTTTGGAATGGCATAAAAACAGAATCATGAAGGTATTTCTAGATCTTAACATAAAAGCTGAGTGTTCAACAATATTAAGAGAATAAGATGTGTGTTGATAAGACCATATCCTTTCCTAAAGTCTTTAATTAAAAAGTATGATATGTACATGAAAGATGTTTTTAATTCTTCATCAGATGATGAAGAATGGCAATCAAACACAAATTAAAATCACTATGGAATGTCATTCACATAATGCAAGGTAGATAGACAACAGCATATATGTGAAAGGATGTGAAAGTATTAGAGTCCATATATATTACAGATGGGAAGGTTCAGTGGCTTTTGAAAAAAATGAAAGTTCTTTAAATGATGTATCATATAACTACATGAACTAGCAGTCATACTTCTAGGTATATAGTTGAGAAATGCATGTTTGTAATAGTTATAACAGTTGACAGATGGAAAAGCTTAACTATAATTCAGTTGATGAAGGAATAAACAAATTTTTCATCCATAGAATGAAATACAGGTTGGGATAGCAAACTTTGCACCACTGTAACAAACACCTGAGGTAAATAATTGATCAAAAGGCTTTGGAGATTTCAGTCCATAATCAGTTGGTCTCATTGCTATTGGTCCTGTGGAGAGGTCACACATCATGTTAGAAGCATGCAATGGAGGAAAACCACTCCTGGCTTGGGAGCAAAGGGGAGGAAGACGAAAGGCCTGAGGATTGTACACGCCCTATAGAGGGCACACTCTCAGGGACATGACTACATTCCAGGGGTCTTAAAGGTTCCTGAACCTTTTAAAGGTTCTACCACCTCCCAGTATCACAATCCTAGGGAATGAACCTTTGACACAGACATATGGGGGACACTCCAGCTCCAGACTAGAGCGCTGTTATATGTTGAAATACATGGGTGAGTATTGAAAATCTTATTCTAAGTGGAGGAAGCCAGTAAGCAAAGGCCATACATTGTATGATTCTATTCATATGAAACCCAGAAGAAGGAACTTTATAGAGACAGGAAGTACGTAAGTGGCTTCAAAGGGCTGAGAGTAATACCAAGATGATGTAGTGATAGCTAGTGTGTATAAGATTTCTTGTTGAGGTGATGGCTGCAAACTATTGTGAATGTATCAAACCCATTGAATTGTGCATTTCAAATGGGTCAAATTTCTGACATTACTTACATCCCAATAAAGCTGTAAAAAGTATATACATACTGCGTCAGACATTAAAAAGTGTGTAAGGGAAAGCATATTAGAAGCAAAGTCAAAACTCCAATCCAAATGGCTTACTAAACCCATTTTAAAAAATCGCATATCACTGTTCCCTAATAAAGGCCATATTTATCTACCTTTCATGAGTCCCTTCCCCAGTAATGGAAGCAACATCCACAGAGTCCCTGAATATTCTCGTTCTCACGCCAACCCCTGCCCAAGCTTCTTTAAGAACCTGTGCAGGAGTAACTTCCTGTCTTGCGGGAAATTCAGACTTCAACCACAGAAATCACTAGATGTCCTCATTTCCTGGCCTCAATAGTCTGCAACCATCTGTCATAAGACAGGAAGTGTGGCAATGGAAGTTCCCTTTTCTCAAAAAGGATCAAGATTTCCTTTCTGTTGTCTGAATTTTGGGGCTGACCTCTGGTTGGAATCCAGTTGCTTCTCCTCACCATAGACTCAGCGCCCCTCCCCTGCTCTGTGACACCTATGTGTTAAGACTATCAGAGAACTTATAGCTCCTCAGGGTACAAACGTAATTCAGTATCCACCAGATTATTTCTGATGGCCTTCTTCAAGCAGATTTTAACAGCTAGTGCATTATCTCATTAAAATTATTAATCTACCAGCGTACTAGCAACATTGAAACCTAGAAATTAGAAAAACAACAGAATTGTAATAATAGAATTTATGGTTTATTTTGACTAGTGGCACACATACGTATCACAGTTAGATGCAAATGCTGAGTTAATTGTTGGGTGACTTCAATTCCTTTAGCTTTCTATAGGCTTCTTATTACTCAACCCATGCATCTCTTTCCTCTGATGACTTCAGGTGCGTATGCAGCTGCTATCTTCTTGTGAACACAGAGAACAGTTAAGAAGCCCAAGACTTTATTTCATTCATTCTCTCCTCTCTTTCATTGTGATCAAACACCCTGCTTCATCTATCACAATTTCCATTTGTCCCCATTTTGCTCTTTCTTCTCTAATGAAAAGGAGTTATATATGCCACAGTAGAATTTTATGCCAAAACAAGAAAAATTTTAGCTTGAGTGTTTTCTCAGTCACCCTCCTCTCTCTGTCTCTCCTGCCCACCGCTCCCTTTTCTTTCCTCCTCTCCCCTCCTTTCTACTTTCCTCTTCTCTCCTCCTTTCTTCTCCCTTTCTCCCTCCTTCTTTTCTCTTCCTCTCCCTTTCCTTCCCCTCCTCTTTTCTCTGTCCTATACAAACCTTTCTGCATTCCCACAATGTTCTCTCAGCTCCACGTTGAGCTGTAGAGGTCCTTCCAAGAGCCTTGCTCTCAGTTCAGACTGAGGAAGGCCTCTTCTTCCTTAGCTTCTAGGGAATATGGGAATGGAAGCCTTTTGGGAATAGGGGAGGTCATGAAGCTGAGTTTATCTTCTACCCATGCCACCTTCTAACAGTGTTCATCTCTATTCCATTGGCAGTTTCTTCTCAATAATATGGGCATGTACTCTAAGGATGAAATAGATCCTGTCTTCAAGCAAAAGCCCATTGATCAGTCAAAATGCTCAACTCTACAAGAACAGATTTCATTTCCATATCAATTTCATCTCCAGAAAACTGGCCCTGTCTACCAGAGAGCACTAGAATCCAGTCCCCTCTCACAGGAAGTGTGGTCTTGGGGAATGCCTGGAGTAGGACAGGAATTTTCCTGTTGTGTGAAGATGTTTGTGAAAGGGAATAACATATTGACCCTAAGGATTTACTGGGAAGCTCCACAGCAACCTGTGGAAGATGGGCACAGTCTTTGATGTTCCATATTTTCTGAACTAGTTTCAGTTGTAACTAATTTCTTTTGTTGGCTCTGTAGATATATATTTGCTCTTGTTGTAGAGACCCATGATCATTTGGGAGTCTTCTCGCAGATCCAGCGATAGCTGATGTCACATGATGCAGCATCAAATGTCTTTGTCAGGCCTATAGTGACACAGTGGAAGTTCTGATTCTCATTTGTCACACTAAATGAAGAGAGAAAGCATGGTTAAGGCTCCTTGGTTCAGTTTTGCCTTGGGCTGTTAGTGAGGTGAGGGTTGCATGGGAGCTGTGCATGGAGGAGATGCAGCCTCATGCAACTACACACCCTCTTCTTCTGCACTGGGCCTTTCTTCCCAGTGTAGACCATTTCTTCTCAATACATCTTCTGCAGTCCAGCCCTATACCCACTGCTTCTTCTCAACACTACTGTGAACACTCACAGATTCCAAGAATCTAGGTCTAACTTGTTCATTTACGGTTGGAAATATTTTCAACCTTTGAGGGCACTGTCAACACCCCCTCCCCAATACAGGAAGGCCCAAGGAAGGTGGAAAGAGATTTTGCATCCTTTACTGAATGCAAACTGGATCTTGGAAAACTTGGTGGAGGCAAGCTGTTGGCCTTCTCCTACTTCCTTCCTGCCATTCAGATCTTGTTGGTCTGACTGCGGAGTCTCATTTCATGAAAAAGGTGCATGAGATTTCGGCTCAAGGGACTATGGAATCAAACTGTAGCTCTACCCTATTGCTATGTGAAATTCAATACATTTCGAACCTTGGGAGTAATAAAAGCTTTCTTTATGGCATCCTAGTGACTACAGAGAAATAATCCATGCATGCGCTTAGCACAGCATAGTGCCTGCTGTTTAAGAGACAGTGAGCACATTTTAATTTTCTCCCCTCTGTAAAGATATCCAGTTGCAGGCTGGGGACCTGGCTGGCTCCTTGTCTGACTCAGCATCTACATATGAAAACTGGAAACATTACAGCTTCCTCCAAAGGTTGACTACATGGAATGATGCCCTGAGGATAGCTCTTGAGAGTTACATTTCAACTTTAAGGTATAGACAGGATACAGGTATAGAATAAACTTCTTTTAAATAAAGCAGCTGTATCTGGGGGAAATGATACCACATGTAGTTTAATGACCTATGAAATATCATATGAGGTACAGCAGCAGCTATGTGTGTGGGTCGGTTTGAAGAAGGTAATTTATTATATGAATAATATTCTCTCTTCTACTTCTATATTATGCAAAATATTGGGTATTTTTCTATAATAAAAAGGTTAAATAAGGCAAGAAATGGTTTGGAAGCAACTGGAACAGAGTCAGTCTACACACGCCTTTGAGCTGTCTCGGCGTGGCTCTCAGGTTTGGTCTTCGCATGCGAAAACCTCTAGGGAAAGGCAGGGTGTTCACGTACTTGCCATTGAAGGCAGAGTTGTTGATCCAGCGCCACTTTCTTTCTCCAGGCTGACGTCTCAAACCAACAAAGTACTTCTCGGCGCCAGCTATGTCCTGAAGATACTTCTAGAAGTTAAACAAGAAGCAGCTCGTCAGTGAGTTCTTCAGTGCTGAGCTGGTGGTCCACGGTTGGTTGGCCTGGTTCTGGGAACTAGGAAGGCCCCCCCGGGATTAGACAGTGGTGCCACCGGCACTTGCCATTAATCCTAGAGAAGTTCTGAAACTTGGTCAGAAGGAAGATCACCTGGATAGCTGGGCCAAACACAGACTGTTTGGCCTCTGGTGCAGAAGATCTAATGTAGATGATGAAGAATTTACATTACTGATAAACGCCCTGGTGATGTCAGTATTGCCCTTCTGGGCCAACCCAGAAGGAACGGGGAAGAAGGATGCCACAGTCAAAAAACGGTCATTTTATATACACATTTTATAACTGGCATGCCTCTGTTTGTAGGAATTTCATCTTTCCAGAAAATATCACGTTCCCAAATAAGTTTAATCCAGTGGAAAAATATGTTCAGAGTTATCAGCAAACCATTGATGCTGTGATCCTTCCCTGTGGTCAAGAAGCTGGGGAGAGTAATGTGGTGAAAACTGGACTCACCAAAACTTAAATGGTGACTAGAGGAAATGGAGGGATCAATTTCTTCTCATTCTCCTCTTCTCTTCACCCTGTTTTCTTTCCCCATCCGCTGCCTTTCCTTTGCTTCTGATTATCGACCTGAAAACATCTTGCTTTTCCACTTGGGTGCTTTACCCCAGAGAATTTGGGAGATCCTAATCTCTGACCTTGGTTATCGATTCAGGGACGGCCCTCTAGAAAATTCTGCCCCATTACAGGATGATTTTTGGGAGGAAAGGATGGGGGAGGAAAACTTGAGTATTGTACAACATAGTGCCCAGTATCCAACCAATGCTAAGATTTGAAGGAGAGGCAACTATAAATAAGATAAGTATAATCTAAAATTGATGAATTTAATGTTTTCTTGTTTAAGTATATGATCTTAGTCAAATAACTTTTATTTTGACTAAGGAGATGTGTCAGTTTGTGAAGCATTTGCTGTGTAAGTGTGGCTATTTGAGATCAGATCCCAAGAACCCATGGGAAAGCCTGATGTTGTAGTGATCATCTGGATTCCCAGCGCTCCTATGGCAAGAGAGGCAGAAACAGGAAGAGCCCCAGAAGACTGGGGGAGGGGCGCAGCTAACCTACTGTGATGTTGTGAAGGCACCTGGTCTCAAAGTGGAAGGAGAGGTTGTTCTCTGACTTTTACATGCCTGTTGTGGCACATGTGTGCCCACATAAACACACACACACACACACACACACACACACACACACACACACACACACCAGACACACACAAAACATTACTTTTCTTTGTTCTAATTTCCTCATTGCAAGTGCATAAAATATGCATAATAATATGTCTCATGGCAGACACACGGTAAAGGGATAAAGTAAACAAAGCTGTTACAAGTGTTAGTCTACTCTCATTATCACAAAGATAAAGTGCAAACTCTGTTATCTGATTCTCTGTTTTTCACATTACTAATCACGTTAACATATCTTCTTTCTTATGCATACTGAGATGATACATTAATATCTTAAGTAATTCATATCTTTCTCCTTCATTGTATACATTAACATCTCACAAAGTATTCTGCAATATTTCAGTAATTTAAATTACTATATTTAACATTCATTTATCCACTCATTTTTGTGTCTGTGTTTTTGTGAGCTTATGTGTATGTATGTATGTGTATGAGCATACATGTGGCACTTTTGGAGTTAGAGGGCAACTTGTGGGAGTTTCTGAGACCATGTGGTTCCCAGGGATTGAACTCAGGTCATCATGCTTTGCAGCAAGTGACTTTACCCATTGAGCCTTCTTCCTAGTCCTTAAGCTACTTCTACATGCATTAGGTCTTTGGTCAATCCTTGCACTTTAAATGTCCTGGTCTGTCTTAAAGATACAAGCTTGATGCTGTAGTTTTTGGGGGAAGACAACAGAATCTGGATTTCTAGTTTAGATAAAAATGAAGAGCCTCCCAGTCTCAGGTTTAGAACAAGGACTGTAAACTCCCCAGCTAGGCATGTCTCTATTCATCATCATCCTACCCCAGTCACCACATTTTCCCATAGACTCCACCAACCGCAGCTGCCATAGGGCAGACTATCTTATCACACCATCCCAATGCTTACCAGTATCTCTGGTGTGTTGACAATTGCCAGTGTGGATCCTTTTGATGCACAGTCATCCCTGCTGTTTTCCCAAGATGATTCAGAGGTGGAGAAGAAGAAGCATCTCCCTTGATGAAAATCCCAGTCTTTGGGACAGATTGGTGAGACTGGGGGATGGGGAGGGAAGGAGCAGAGACAGAGACAGAATGAATATATGCGATTAGTGTTCTGGAGTGGGGACCTTGGAACCGACTCATAAAATGATGGGACATACATTTCTTTGTGACTACTGATATAAATTCTTCCCAATTCAAGTAGAAATTCCATCACTCTATCTGTTTTCCTGTCCCTAATATAAAGGGAATGAACGTGAAGCTCTTCATGGTCCCTTTGAGCCAAAGTCCCACAAGAAAGGGGGCAATGGGAAAAGTCCTTAAGCATCCAGCTTGTGTAACCCAGGCTGGCCTTGAACTTGTGATCCTCTTGCCTCTGCCTTCTTCAGCAAATCCTATCAGTGTGAGCCACTACTGAGTTCCAGGACATCAAGGGCTATACAGAGAAATCCTGTCTTGAAAAACAAAACCAAAAATACCCCCCCTAAAAAAAAAACAAACCCCCAAACAAAAAAAAAAACAAAACTCAAAATCAAAAAACCGAAAAACAAACCACCACTACCATCACCAAAAAACCAAAACCAAACCAAACTAAACCAAACCAAAACAACAACAACAACAACAACAACAACAACAACAACAACAAGAATCCAGCTTGTGAGTACTGAGGGGGTGGGGGAAAGCAGGGACCATGCACTGTACCTGTCTCATAGCTCCTTGTAGGCATGATGCTTTCATTATTTCCCCCAAAGATTTGTGAGACTGAAATGAAAAGAAAGCCTGATGGTTACTAGCCAATGAACACAACAGTCATTAGTATGTGGGCTGTTGAGCTCTGACTCTTTGTTTCTAAGCATCCCTGATGTTCTAGATTATTTGGAGGTGGAAAGAAAAACCATCTTCCTTGAGGAAGTGCTCAGTGTTTGGGGAAGGCTGAAGAGGAGGGAGGGGAGGGTGTGGAAAGGAAGGAAGGAGGGAAGAAGGGAGGGAAGCAGGGCCTGAAAGATGCTATGGAGATGACAAGGGCCTTGGCCACTCTGAACTAGAGTCATCAGAAATTGTCTTTCTTTGAAGCTTCCATCTAACTATTGCCATGATCTATTATGCTTGGCACTCCAGTCCTACTTTATACTCTACTTCTTCCTATTATGGTAGTAGATGTGAAATGCTTAGGAGACCAAAACCAAACAAAACAAGAACAAGAGGTGGGGCTAGGGGAGGTTGGTGTCCCAGGGAGGCTCTTACTCCTTATATACACGTTTGACATGGCTATCCCCAGAGAGCTCTTTGAAGTACCTTTTCTCCAGCTCCACACAGTGTTTTTGCTATTCCCTTTATTTCTGGTGTCCAAACCCTCTATAAGAAGCTATAACCCCAGGCAGCTTTTAGATGCTTTTCTCATTAGGATTTCCTCAGCTCGAAGGATTGTAACTGAGTACAACAAGATCCAGGATTCAGGGAGTTACAGCAGATAAGGAGGTAGGTAACCTTTTAGAGATTCCTTTAAGCATAGAAGTTTACTTTTTAAAATATAAAATATGGGGATTGATGGGCCCCTAAGAGGATCATTTTTTCCTAAGAGCATTGACTGAGCAGACAGCTACAATGGCTCCCTAGGCTACTGAAATCTCCCTTCAGGGCCCTGGTTATTTATTGGTTATGGTTGAAACTATCATTTACCTAGCTACGAATTGTTACTTAAAATAATATTGATGAAACAGACATAAGCATTCACCTTTTAATACATTCCCTAGTTCAGAGACTTCGTAATATTAGAATAGACTGTTTCATGTTAATTAGAAATGACTTTATTTGGTCCTAAAGACGTCAATAGTAACCCATATCTTAAGAGGCAGTGAGAGAGTTCTTGCAGAAAGCTACAAGAAGAGTGGGCTTTGAGCCAGAGCGGTGGCACAGTCCCCAGCACCTACAAGTTGGCACACACCACCTGTCACTCCAGTTCCAGGGGCATCCATAGGCACTGCATGCACATGGTGTACCTACATACACGAAGGCAAAAACATTCATACTCATAAAAATAAATCAGTCTTAAAAAAGAGAGGTGGGATTGGAAGCTTCATGTCCTTCATGGATGGAACATCTGGAACTGGGCTTTCTGTTTCATCCACGAGGCTCGATTATTTACCTGTGTTAGTCTTCTTCTGTTGTTGCTCTGGCATGATGTTTGGCACACAAAAAGATGCCTAGTCTTTGTGGAACATAAATTCTTTCGTGTGTGTGTGTGTGTGTGTGTGTGTGTGTGTGTGTGTGTGTGTGTGTTGTTCATGTTTGTGTGGGTACATGTACATGTGTGTGAGTGTGTATGCATTTGTGTGTGCATGTGTGAGGAGGCTAGAGGTTGACATTGGGTGCTTTCTTCAAACGTTGTCCACCTCATATATTAAGACAGGATCTCTTTCTGAACCTGGAGTTTATTAGTTCAGCTAGGCTGACTGGCCAATGAGCACCAGGGATCCACCCATCTCTGCCTCCATCCACCAGACCTGGGGTTACAGATGTAACTGTAACCCTTGGCTTTCAATATGTGTTGGAGATCCAAGCTCAGGCATGCATACTTGCGGGGCAGATACTTTACCAACTGAACCATCTCCTGATGCTAGAATTTGATTTCTTTTCTTTCTTTTGGTTTTTCAAGACAGGGTTTCTCTGTGTAGGTCTGGCTGTCTTGGAACTCACTCTGTAGACCAGGCTGGTCTAGAACTCAGAGGTCTGCCTGCCTCTGCCTCCTGAGTGCTGGGATTAAAGGTGTATATCACCATAGCTGTCTAGAATTTGGTTTCTTTATAACCATTCTTGTAAGAATCTATGAAACACATTATAGTAGTTCCAGGAGGAGAGCTGAGGATCATATATCTCATGCAGAGGCTGGAGGTGTAGCTCACTGCTTTTCCTGAGCAAGGTCTTGGGGTTAATCCCTAGTACTGGTAGGGGAGAAAAATCACTATCAATGAGTTTGCTGTTCACTATCACTATCAATGAGTTTGCTGTTCACTTTCACACTTGCAAAGGAGAAAAGGACCTTCATGGAGCATTTGCCCACAATTTTTTTAGGGACTGTTAGTAGCCAGCTTGGTGGTTAGGGAGATTACCATTCTGCACATTAGTGGTTCCGTAGCTCTCCGTGGGGATGAAGCCATCATTACTTTTGTCAAAAACCTGTGGGACTGCAAAGAAAATCAGCTAGTGCCTCAGCCTCCATGTGGCTGCAAATGGAGGCAGCCAGTGAGCCACAGGGGATGCCAGGGAACTGTGACCACAGCAGGAAGTACTGAGCCTCTGCCTCATAGAGGATAGTATACGCTTTATTAGAATTTATAATGTATATATTTTCGTTGGTCTTCACTTACCTACTCGTGTATCTTCTCTGCTCTCAGAATGTTAAAATTGGGTCACAAGGGAAATACCTCTTACCCAACTCCAGCACTTTACTCATGTTTCCTCCCTCCTATACTTTTCTTACTGGCTTCTGAGAAAAACCTTTGGCTTTGGAGCTTCTCTTACTAAAGAATTTATTGAGAAGAATTTGTGTATGCACGTGTGGGCATGTGTGCATGCATGTGCGATGCGTACACCCACACACCCACACCCCTCAGTTAAACCTTGATCTTATAGTTCGCTCTCCACACAGCCTTATTGGGTTGAACTGGAGCAGTTTATATTTTTTTAATTATAGCAACAATAAAAAGGCATACTAAATATTCTAGTTCAGATTATCCAAAAGCTTCATGTAAGGGCTCTACCTTTTTTACATAGTTAGTTGTGTATCTCCATTGTAGACCACTAAACCAACCTGGCCCCCTGTGTCTGACGGAGTGTAGAAGGACACTGTGGAAGAACTTGGGCGCTGAAACTTTATACTCAGCCTGGCATTCTGAGTAGAGGAATAAAATAAGGATACTGGGGAGAAGGCTTGCACATATACTCACAATACAGCAGAAATAAGGTCATTCCAACAACTTTGATAACTACTATAATAAGCCCTGAGATGATCATGTTCCAGTTCATGATGATGGGGATTCAGGGACCTGTGAAGACCAGAGCAACATCATCAGTATCTGTGGATGAAGCTGCTTTCTCCATGCCTTAGCCTTGTCCCTTGCTAAGAGTACCCAAGGGAAGACGTGAAGACAGGCATTCTAGGGAATGGAGGAGACCCAGACATGTCCAGAACACTGATAAGGAACTTGACATGCTGTCTCTCCTTCATGTATACTCTAGCATTAGGTCTGAACCTCGTCTCCATGTGTGGTTTCATAAACCATGTCTGATACATAAATCTCCTGTAATTCAACAGTGTTTAGTCTTAAAATGACCCTTGCTTACAAGCTTAGTCTTGGCAATGATAATCTCACTTATAGAAGCCTTAGTCTCCCATGTGTCAGGGATATGTGACAGATGAATGGAGGACAGACAGACAGACAGACAGACAGACTTACCTGAGGTCTCTCTGGAAGTCTGGGCTGGCATACAGATAGGAGTCTTTTCAGTAGGCTGATGATTGTGCGGTGAGCAGAGTTCCTTGTCTCCTGAACATATGCTCCTGCTCAGGCAATGGGTACCGTCCTTGTTCACAACCTCACTGTGCTAGCAGTATCTTCAAACAAACACTTCTTCCTGTTCAGTGCTCTTGGCAAAGGAGCAGGCAGGGCAAAAAGGGGAAGGGAACCTCTAACTCTGCAGGCGGAAGGTTCCCTGTCAGGGAAACATTTCTAGAAGGATGTGGAAAACCACCCGCCTCAGCACAGACTCCCCCTTCATCTGTTAACTTTCTATTGCTCTTAGGACGAGGCTTGGCTTCTTAATGCAATATATAATTCTTGCATAATCTTTTTTCCATGGATGTTAAGTGCTTAGTCATGTGCTAAGTATTCTCTTAGCACCTGGGATATATGTGGTGATTCTGTGCCTCTCATCGGCACCAAATCTGCCCTAGTCTTATCTGCCAGACATATTACTGAACTGAGATTTTTTTTAAAATGAATTTTGTCTTTGATCTCATTTTCTCATCACATGGTCACATGACACACTATTATTGACCACATAACCACATAGCACTGATAGTATCACCTGTTCTCTCTATCTCAGATACACAATAGACATCTCTATGTTCTCATTGACTAGACAATTCTGATGCATCCTTCAGACATCACTTCTTTTGCCAATCCTCCACTCATATGTCCCATTTGGGTTTAGGTATCCCTTTCCTAGTACCATGATACTGGGTACCTGTTCCTTGGGAGCAATTGTGGGATGATTATCTACTTACTTTCCGTACTCTGAAGCTATGAAGGCTGAAACTATTTATTGTTTCACTACTGTGGCCCTGGAACAAACTTGGCACTTGGAGCACTGTGCTTGAAAAATGATATCTGGCGTCTAGGCTTGTAGTTCAAACCTTTACTTGTGGACCTATCATCAGACCTACAAAATACATATTTCTGATCAATTAATTTTTGTGTGACACTACTTATAGAAATTGATAAGTTGGTTGTCATTGTTTTCAAAGATAACATAGATGTGAGACCATTTCCAAAGATACAAATTCCTGACTGAAATCCTAACTCAAACAGCCAGCCTGGACTGCAGACCATTAATGACAGTACTTCAAAAGATAACTCATCATTCCCTTGTTTGTAAGCAAATTTAACTTCTGTTATTAATGGTTTGTTGTTTTAATATAAATTGCCACTTAGTTTATATAGCAACTTAGAGTTCATAGAAAAACCCCAGTTCTTAATAAGTAGAAGTACTCTCTAATAGAATACTGTGATATACTCAAAGTGATGTGCTAGGGAATGGAAGTGAGGGGAAGCTGTGGGGCCTGGACAGGGGTGGTTCAAGGCCTGTGCAAGGCTCTCCGGTCTTGAAGCCTACCATGGAAACACACTTGACTCCCACTTAACTCTAGTGACTCATTGAATAACTGGAAGTTCTTTTGCAGAGGGGTCATTCTAATTGGATGCTGAAGACACTACCTCATTAGTATCAAGATGTGTCATTTCCAGGCTGACGTAGCATGGTACTCAGAAGATAGACTTCCTATGCATATGTCTTTAACCAAAACCAGAAATAATCACTAAAAAACAACCCCCATCTTTCTTCCTTGAGTCTTGTAAGATCTGACCCTTCTGGTGTCTACCAGTAGCCATCACAATTGTGAATATGGGTAAAGCTTTTCATATCTCACTTCAAGTTTTAACAAAAAGGAGGCTGGGTGTGGTGGTTACACCTTTAATCCCAGCACTCAGGAGGCAGAGGCAGGCAGATCTCTGGGTTTGAGGCTAGCCTGGTCTATACTGTGAGTTTCAGGATAGCCAGGGCTACACAGAGGACCTCTACCCAAAAAAGCTTAATAAAAAGAAAAGAAAATCAATGAATATGTTAATGTAATGCACAATAAATTAAGCATTAAAAAAGAAAGATCCAGTTTCCATCTATGAGTCAAAAGTTTTATGATGTGGAAAATATTAGACCACATCTATGGTTTTTAAAAGATGTCAGAGAACATTGACTCTGTAAAAGGAAAATGCCATTAAATAGCCAAGAGTCACTAAGAGGTATAATTGGTGATTTAAACAAAACAAAACAGTATGATGAAGGACTCTGAATAGTAAGTTAGATACCATAGGAAAAGTGAGAAAATCAGAAGATATGACTGAGATAGCAATTCAGAAGTCAGATTAAAAGGGAAAACGATAATTAGAGAAGAAATATAGAGATGTTAATATTGGATCCAATGAAATGGCATGTTTCCCAAAAGATGTTTATGGAGTGCAGGAAAAAATACATCATTTCAATAAAGACAAAATGTGAACATCTATTCTAGCTTGATACACAGTTACTGAAGATATGTAATATGGCTGAGACCTTAGCAGACAAAAATTAGCTAAAGATATAAGTAATGTAAATAATAATTGTGGGTAGTTAGTGATAATGATTTGTAGTATTTATAAAAACTTTTGTACTATGAATTAGCCTATGATGTATAAAATATCAAGACATGAATTATTTTCATGTGCTATAAAAAGCCTTGCTATTTTATTGTGGAAATTCAAATTGGTAAGCATGATTCGATAGAAGCTCTCTGTGGAACATCTTACAGTCATGCTCGACAGTGACCTAAAACCACTGTGGCTACCTTTCCCAATGATGAAGAATGGAAATCTCTTCATTGCATCATTTATCAGGAAATACATTGTGCTAACATGTTCATGAATGTGGTAACTAAGGTTGGGTGCTATGCAGGCTTTGCATGATGAATTGAATTTATGGCACAAAATTCTTAATCAACATTAGAATGAACAAGGAGTGTGTGTGTGTGCGTGTGTGTGTGTGCATGCGTGCGTGCGTGTGTGTGTGTGTGTATGTGTGTGTGTGTGTGTGTGTGTGCATGCACACATGGATTGAGGTGTCCCATATTCATTGACTCTAAGATTCACTCAATATGTCTCCTATCCAATGGTAAGAAGGCATTGCAAATGTTATAATTAGGATATGGAATATTTTGACCAGTGCCTTATGTATGGAGGCTTGGTCCCTGATGTAAACAGTATTTAGAAGAGGAGCTTCTGAGAAGTGACTGTCAGGACCATGAGGGCTCTGCCTTCATCAATGACTTAATTCATCAAAGGATTATTTAAATTTTGAATAGACAGTAGGTAGATTGTGGGACAGTGAAAGGTGAGCTTAGTTGAGAGAACTAGGTCAATGGGAGGTGGGGAGGGTGCCCTTAAAGGTTGTTTCCTGTCTTGGCCCTCTGTTTTCTGTCTTTTTTATACTTGTGGCCATCATGAGGTGAGCAAGTCTGCTCTCACACACCCCTTTACCCTGATGCCATGGCCCCCAAACAATGGAGCCATCCAACCATGGACTGCATCCTCTGACACCAGCAGCCAAAACACATCCTTCCTCCTTTAAGTTGTTTACACCATGTATTTTATCACAGCAATAAGTCTGATACACTAATACACTACACTACACTAATACACTGTTCTATAGTCACCTAGAACCACCTCTCCCAACTTCATATTCTAAAAATCGTGGGTGCTTAAGGTCCTTATGCAAGATACACTTTTTGCAAATAACCTATGCAGTCCTCTCATAGACTTCAATAACTTTTAGATTTCTACAAATGTAATTTTTAAAAGTATGTTTGCTTGATAGTTGAATTCATAAATGCAAAACTCATTTGTTTAGATGGCTGACTATTCATTATATTTTAAATTTTATTCCTTAGTAATATGTAATATAATGAGGAATTATTCCATTGATACCATCTTAGATCCTGTGAAATATAATAATAAAGAATACCACAGGGGCTGGAGAGATGGCTTAGTGGTTAAGAGCACTGCCTGCTCTTCCAGAAGATGCTGGTTTAATTCCCAGCACCTGCATGGCAGCTCACAGCTATCTGTAACTCCAGCTCTAGAGGATCTGACACCCTCACACAGACACACATGCAGGTGAGACATGAACGCACATAAAATAAAATAAATAAGAAAGAGTACCATAAATTAAAGCCATCACCATTTTAAACTTTACGAAACATGTTAAATCTATATACATATTACTGACCAAACTTGACACAAGAAACAGAAGAAGACCTGAAATACCCTTAAAAATTTGTCCTAAGATTTTTGGAAAAATTGTTAGTTGTAAGTTTGCAAGAAAGTGAGTTCTGCAAGTAGCAATTTGTATGTGAAGCTTAAGTTTGAAATCCCATTAGAATTTCTTATTTTACACATATTGATGGGGAACTTGTCATACTTTCAGCTGATACCAGCCTGGAGTGATCTGGGAAAAAAGAACCTCAGTTGAGGAGCTGCCTCTATCAGACTGGACCGTCACAATTCTGTGGGGGGGTATTTTCTTCTTTTTTTTTTCTTTGTCTTTCCACTTTCCTTTGATTCAGTTTCTCTTCTGTATGCCAAATTGATCATTTTGAAGCAACGTATTTTTTAACATGACAAAATAAAATTTAATAAAGTAAAACAAAAACCATCCCATTGTAATTGTATGAGGCAAACCAACAGAAGGAAAAAGACCCCAAGAGAAGGCACAAGAACCAGAGACCCAGTCATTCGCACACTCAGGAGCCCGTAAAAATACTGAACTGAAGCTATGGTATATATATATATATAGAGAGGACCTGGTGCAGACCCATGCAGTCCCTGTGCTTGCTGCTTCAGTCTTTGTGAGTTCATATGAGCTTTGCACAGTTGATTTAGAGAGCCTTGTTCTCCTGGTGTCCTTCATCCTCTCTGGCTCTTTCTGTGATTCCACATTTGAGGGAAATCATATAATATTTAATTTCTTGTTCCTAAATTATTTTATTTGGCTTAATACCTTCCAGATTTATCCATGTTGTAGCACGAAGCTTTTCTGTGTCCTGCCCGGGCTCTGTGGTCAGGATGAATCTCTCCCACTCGCGTCCTGCAGCCCATTTGGTCCCCAAAAAACACACAGAGGTTTATATTATTTTCAAACTGTATGGCCTAATGGCTCAGGCTTCTTGTTAGCTAGCTCTCACATCTTAAATTAACCCATTTCTATAAATCTATACTTTGCCACGTGGCTTGTGGCTTACCTGTATTTTATATCTTGCTTCTCCTGGGGGCGGCTAGCAGCGTCTGCCCCACTCTCCTTTCTCTCTCACAATCTCTTTTGGAGTTTCCCACCTGGCTCCATCCTGCCCTGCCATAGGCCAATGGAGCTTTATTTATCAACCAATCAGAGCAACACATATTCACAGCATACAGAAAGACCATCCCACAGCACCACGTTGTAATGGGATTTCTTTTTTCATAATAGCTGAATACTATTGTATTGTTTGTACTCTTTAAAAACACATCACCTTCTCAGGCAGTATTTCAGAGAGTTACTTACTAAACCTTATTTAAGTCTGATCATAGACACATTGAGTGACACATACTTTGCAAACAAAATAGATCAAAGAGAATAAAACATACTCTGAAGAGATTCTATCAATAACCCACTCTCTCGACCTTCTGTGGTTATTTGGTTGTTCATCTTTTTGTTATTGAGGTTAATCCTCCATTATTTAGATTTTTCCTTAACTCTGAGTTAGGTCGTTCTAATTCTTAAATAGTGCTTGTTTTCTTAGTCCACAATGGGCTTACATGTTCATTCCTTCCTCGTTTGTCTGTCCATGGGCTTGACTGTCCCACTCAAATGGTTTTGTACCACTTACTATATCATAGGTTGTTGACAGCAAGTGTTAGAGCTTCAAGAAAATTTAAGGGACAGGGAAGTACTGGTTCATGATGTGTGAGTGGCCATAGATGTCAATCAGAGTGGATGAAGAAGCAGCTGGGATTGTGCCTCATCTAACATGCTCTGGGTTCAATCTTGCACCACCACAAAAGAAAAAAGAGAGACAATGCAAACCAAGTTGGGTGAGGATGCAGCTGGAGATGTGGCTCTGCGGTAGGTCACACGGCTAAGCATGTGTGAAGCTCAAGGGTCAGTCATCAGCACCATAGCAAAACAAAACAAAACAACACAACAAACCAAATGGGTTAACATATAGTGGGCCTCTGGAGAATCAGGAGGCAAATGAAACTTTGCCTCTCGTCTCTGCTCATTCTCATGTGTGCTAAGCATCATGGCAGAGAACATGGACATAAGACTCTGAGGAATTTCATGATTACAACTTTTTCTCAGATTAAGTTAGACAGAACTCAGGGATGGACATCTATGGGTCTGGAATGAGCTATTAAGTATGGTAAAGGGCAGGATCTTAGAAAACATCTTGATGGTATATAAGGACAAATAGCTACCATTAGGGAAGGAAAAAAGAACACAAAAAAGAGAAAAAGCACACATTCCAATTCAACCATCCTTGCTGCATCTCACCCATATGCTCCTCTCAAGAGTCTATGGCCTCCTCCAAGCTTGCTGACATTTTCCTTCTCCCTTTATAACCTAACCCCGAACTTACATTTTTAAAGACAAGCTTCTCTTTCCATTACAAGTCCAATTTTAGATCTGATGTCCAATGTGAATTTTAGTTCTCATTTCCAAAACTCTGCCAGTGATCTGTTGTCAATAAGTCGTAAGGGGCACTACTGTTTCCTTAAAGCTGGAACCAACTTCTTCCTTCAACTTCTTTGTTTCTTGCCAGTGATTGCATCATAGCCCCACTCCACAATGAATCAGCCTCCATTCTTCCTTCTCTACTGACCACTATATCTAGATGCTAGATGATGATGATGCATGTCCAAAGCATTTTTAGACCTATTCCAGCTTCTCTATTTCCACTACCACATCCTGAAACAAGTCTCTTGATGATGATTAAGGTGCAAATGACCCAAACACTTTGCCTCCACTCTTTCAAAATAATCCCACACAACATTGTCCTTTAGATCTTTATAAAATCATTGTTATGATCATGCCACTTTCTTATTTTAGGTTCTGTGATAACCATTAATATGAAAGGTCTCAGTTAAAGCTCGGCTCTGCTCATTCATCTAAGTCTTCGTTCACATCATTTACTTAAATTCTGATCCAAACTGTGATCAAACATTTTGCTTTTGCCAATATTTGGATACCTAATTAAACGTACCTTATCATTATTTTTATTGTTGTCTATATGCTTGTATATATTTCTCGACTAACATGAAGGCTGCGTCCTAAACTGACCATGTTTGATTATTCTCTGAGCCCATTGAGAGCCAAACTGAAGTTCCTCAGCTCACTCAGGTCCAATTCTGCTGCTGCTCTGTACCGCCTTACGGTTTCTCTTGTAAATGCTTGAGAATACAAAGCTCGAGGTGGGAACTCATTGAGAAGTTTTCTCCTAAGAATCCTTTAAAGGAAAAGCAAGTTTGATGGCCAAGGGCCATCCCCACTGTGACTGATGGGTCAAAAGGTGAAATGGGAGACAAATCCAGTGGTGTCATCTTTACAAATGGGGTCCTTGGAGAATTTAGTTCTGATTCTTTACTGAATTGAAGAGCAAGATGAGACCAGGGGTGTAAAAAGCTTGTTTGAGAGGATAGTCTAGACTTATACAATGAGTAAATCATCAGAATGAAAAATCTTTGAGGTCAGTTCAGCCCAGACATTGAAACTTTTATACTGAATTGGCTAACGTAAATGGCAAATTTAGGTTTCCTTTCCAGATCCGGGTTAAATATTACAGTCAGATTAATTTCCCTGAAATATTCAGGAAGAAAAAAATGTTTTAATGTTAAAAATAAAGAAAATGCATAAATGACTTACATTAGCTTCTTCTTTTACTTTTTGATTCAGCGATGTCATAAAACTTCTGGATGTAACTTGTGGAATGAAGTAATGAATTTAGGAAGTGTAAGGGGGAAGGAGTCTTGCTTCTTGGAGCCTTGCACACATAAGCAGTGACTTTTAAAGGAGGAACTGGAGAGCTATGTCTGGTACAGGCCTTTCTTTGGTGGAAGAGTGGCCGTGTTCTTGGATAAAGTACCTGGTGTGGTACAGAGTTATGGATATATAAACCTTATCTGAGAGGGGACCCTGACATTTTTATTCTGTCACTTTCCCTCAAGGCTTGAAAAATTCACTCTTTTGCACCATCCTGTAGTATTTATTGAACTACTATTTAATGTTTGAAATGATTTTTCTTATGTTATAGGTAATTATAAATGTGTTTCTCTTGCATACAGATCCAGGTAGTTCATATCAAGCAATAATGGTATATATTCATTTCGTTTTTCAAATGAAAAATGCCAAGCTAAGGGGTTAGGTGTACAGCTCAGAAATAAAATGTTTCCCCAGCCCAAGTGAGGTCCTGGTTTTGATCCTCAGGACTTTATTGACTCAGATTGTAGAACCAAGTAGGTCATCAAACGCTAGATAGGATCTGTGCAAAGAAACTCCCATCTGCACACATCATGGTCAGATTTCTGAAACGTAAATATTTTGAAGACAGCCATAGAAAACTGTCATGTTACAGTTAGGAAGGCAGAGAATTACGACTGTCTTGGTACCACAAGTGCTCTAGGCTAGAATACAATGAGAAGATGAGTTTACAGGGATGAAGAAAGGCCAACAAAGCATGCTAACTTGTAACTCTATAAGTGTAACTGTGTTACCTGCAACTGTAAATATAAACACTCTACTTTGTAATTTTGCAAACAAAATAGCTTTCTACACTGAGGATACAATAAATATTCTTATGTATACACACCAAAATGAGAGCTTTTATAGTCAGCATATAAAATATTCAATAAAAATGGTTTTTTCAGGCCGCAGGAAAATGACACAAAATAAAACCCTTGATTTGCGGGAAGAACTGAGGCACATCACGTGTGCTTAGTGTGTGGACACGTGTGAATAACTTCAATTTGTTTCTCACCTCAGATTCTCTGGGAAATGATTGATTATTTCAGGTGAAAATCATATTGGAATTTTAAAAAGTGAACTCATAGTAGTAGAGAGCGGATTAATTGTTACCAGGGACAAGAAGAGGGGAAGAGATGAGGAATACTGGTCAAGGGAACAAATTTTAGTGAAACGAAGGGGAGGAATAATTCAGGAGCCCTGATGTAAAACACAGGGAATATGATTAAAAACAACATACTGTATTCTTGAAAATTACGAAGTAGAAATTTTAGTATTCACATTACCAAAAAAAAAAAAAAAAAAAAAAAAGGAACACCTAGGGCAATTCATATTGATTAGCTTAATTTAGCCCTTCTATGATATATACCTATTTCAATACAACATCTTGTACATAATAAGTATATGTAGTTGTTTGTTGGAAACAGTCAAAAAGCATCTTGTCCCAAATGCTGCCATTTTGGCTTCAGACTCCATTTCACTTGTAAGGTGAAACAAAGTTCAGGTTCCTAAGCGCTAGGGGAGCTGGGGACCTTCCAACAGCTGACCCATTTCCTTCTTAAACCATAGAATACACCGAATATTCTTTATGCATCTTTAGTTCTCTAGAAGCATTATGGCCGTTCCTAATAATAGAAGGAGCAAATGAATCTGATTGGTTGGACTGAAAAGTTTTCATTGTATATCAGCTGATGATGATGGAATATTCAAAGAAACCCCTAACTCTGATTTCTGATTGGTGAAAAATTGTAACTATTACTTGGCAACAAATGTTTATAGATTTTATGCTTAAATACTTGCTTCAACTGGCATTGAGAGTCACAGTTCAGCTCTTGAGTTCAAGTCTGTTGTGCGACCCTGATCAGCTTCCTCCCCTCTCCCCCTTCTTTTGTGCTGCCCTGCATTGAAGACTGTGCTACAGTAGCCTCTTGTGTCTGCTTGGGCTGATTCAGAGCCTTGAACCATAACAGTTAATTGTCAAGATAAATGAGGCAAAAAAATATTATGTTGTGTAGTTGGTAGTGAGTGCAACTGAAAAGTATATGACCAAAAGGGTACAAAAGATGAGAAACGAGGCCAATGTTACTATCTTTCTGTGCACAATTTGAAAAAATTATTTATTACATTTTATTTTTTAACACACTTTTAGTTGAAAGAGAAGTACACTACTTTTATTCATTCCTTCCCTTCCCCCAGCTCCTCCCAGGAATCTTCCTCCCAACTCCTTCCACATCCCTTCCAATCTCAAATAGAGAGAATCTGTGTATTGGTTATTATTGTTCCACACATAAATATGTATGCATGTATATGTATGCAAAAATACATAAATACAACTGTTTTTGTTTGTGTGTATATGGTTTCAAGGATGACCACTCTGTATTAAACAAACAATAAGGGGGCTCATCCCTGAGAGAGGCTCATTCTCTTCCCAGCAATCATTAGTTGAGTCTAGTTCTTTGTCTAGTGGTAGGACCCCTCAAAAATTTTTCTTTTCATGTTAATATGTTCATTGATACAACCATTGTTAAATTTTGTTGATGCAGCCATTTCTAAGAGAGACTGTTTCACTGTAGACTTCCCAGTATGCTGGCTTACAATCTTTCCATCCCTTCTTCTGATATTTTTTTCCCCTGAGCCATAGATGTAGGAGGTGTGATGTAGATGTATTGTTTAGGTCTGAGCTCCCTCTGAGTTGTTGATCTCTTCATTGTGTCTAGTTGTGGTTTTCTGTGACAGTTTCCATTTGTTGTAAAGAGAGGTTTCTTTGATGGGGGGTGGTGTGGTGTAGCTATACTTATATCTGAGGACTTAGAACTAGGGGCCACAGATGAAAGAAAACATGTGGTGTTCGTCTTTCTGTGGATTACTTCACTTAATATAATCTTTTCTAGACCTATCCATTTGCTTGCAAATCTAATGAGTTCATTTTTCCTCACAGCTGGGTAGTATTCCATTGTGCATATGTCCCACATTTTCAGTATCCATTCATTTGTTGAAGGACATTTAGGCCATTTCCATAGACCACACCCCACAGGATTTAGGTGTAGGAAAGGATTTTCTGATCAGGACTCCATTTGCCCCAGAAATTAAGGTCAACAATAGACAACCGGGACCCCATAAAATAAAGTGCTTCTGTGCAAGTAAGGAAACAAATGTTTAGGTGAAGAAGAAACTCACAGAATGGGAGATAACCTTTGCCAGTTATATGACTGACAGAGGATCAATCTCCAGAATATACAAAAAAACCTAAAAAACAAAGAGTCAAGAAAACAAATGACCCAACTGAAAATGGCTAGGGATCTAAATAGAAAGCTCTCAATGGAAAAAATTAAAAGAAAGAAGACACAAAGAACGAAGCAAGTAACACATTAAAATCCCAATACAACACATTAAAATCCTAATGCAGGAATGATGTCAAAATATTTAGCAATGAGATTAAAGACATAGGTAAAATGACACTTCCTTAATTTAGGAAATCTAAAAAGTACACAATAAATGTAAAATATTTATGGGAAAATATCTTCACAACCCCAAATCTGACAGAGGGCTGATCTCCAAAATATATAAAGAATTCAAGAAACTAGACATCAAAATACTGAACAGTCCAATTAAAAACTGGGCTACAGAGCTGAACAGAGAATTCTCAACAGAAGAATCTCAAATGGCCAAAAGACATTTAAGGAAATGTTCAATATCCTTAGTCATCAGGGAAATGCAAATCAAAATGACTCTGAAATGCCATCTTACACCTGTCAGAATGGTTATGATAAAAAACAATGAAGACAGCTTATGTTGGAGAGGATGTGGAGCAAGGAGAACATTCCTCCACTGTTAGTAGGAGTGCAAACTTGTATAGCCACTTTGGAAAACAGTATGGCAATTTCTCAGAAAATTGGGAATCAATCTACCTGAAGACCCAGCTATACTACTTCGGCATATACCCAAGGAATGTTCAATTGTACCACAAGGACACATGCTCAACTATGTTCATAGCAGCATTATTCGTAATAGCCACAACCTGGAAACAACTTAGATGCCCCTCAACCAAAGAATAGATAAAGGAAATGTGGCACATATGCACAATGGAGTACTACTCAGCAGTGAAAAACAATGACATCATGAAATTTGCAGGCAAATGGATGGAACCAAAAAATATGATTTTGAGTGAGGTAACCCAGACTCAGAAGGACAAACATGGCATGTACTCACTCATAAGTGGATACTAGATGTAAAGCAAAGGATAACCAGATTACAACCCACAGCTCCAGAGAAGCTAGCTAACAAGGAGAACCCTAAGAGGGGATGCATGGATTGCCTTGGGAAGGTGAAATAGATGAGATCTCCATGAGCAAACTGAGGGTGAGGAGGGGCAATGGAGGGTAGGGGATGGGGGATGAGAACATAAGGGAATGGGATAGTCTAGCTGGAACAGGGACAGAGTGGGAGAGCAAGGAAAGAGATACATGATAGAGGGAGACATCAAGGGAACAAGAGAGAAACAGAGTGCTAGGGAAGTTCCCAGGAATCCACAAGGATGATCCCACCTTAGACTACTAGCAATAGTGGAGAGGATGCCTGAACTGACCTACTCCGGTAATCAGATTGGTGAATACCCTAATTGTCATAATAGAACCTCCACCTAGTAACTGATGGAAGCAGATGCAGAGATCTGCAGCCAAGCACCAGGGTCAAGCTCCATGAGTCCAGTCAAAGAGAGAGAAAAGGGATTCTATGAACAAGGGACATCAAGATCATGAAGGGGAAACCTACAGAGACAGCCAAACCAAACTAGTGGGAATCCATGAACTGTGGACCAATAGCTGTGGAGCCTCCATAGGACTGGACTAGGCCCTCTGCATAGGTGAGACAGTTGTTTAACTTGAACTGTTTAAGGGGCCCCTGGCGGTGGGATCACAATCCATCCCTGGTGCATGAGTGGGCTTTTTGGAGTCCAGTGCCTATGGTGGGATACCTTACACAGCCTTGGTTCAGGCAGAGGGGCTTGGACCTGCCTCAGTTGAATGTACCAGGCTCTATAAAAGAATTTACTAAGAACTATAAAACACTGGGAAACTAAATATTTTTTATGAAGTGGATTCTTTCCAAGTTGATATTAAGAATCAGTAATTAACTTCCGGAATCCCAACAAGTGTTGTATGTATGAGTATATGAACATATACACATTATATACATGTATATATAATATATGAACATACGTATATATGTATATATATATATATATATATATATATATGCACACACATGCATGTAACCATTAGAGTTAGTTTAATGAAGACATGAAGGAAATCTTGATAAATGATATTGAGCCACATGGATGGAATACAAAGAAACTTCAGCAGCCCCTTCAATAAATTATAACATGATGCACATTTTAAAATTAATTAAACATAAAAATTAAAACTACTAAAACTGTGGAGAAGGTCTTTTAGAGGTAAGTACATATGTCTTAGAGGAAATACAAAAAGCACAAACATTAAATGTAAAAATTGGACTGTATCAAAATCTAGAATTTCTGCTTATCAGTGTATGATCAAGAAAATGAAAAGAGAGATCAAAGTTTGTGTTATGATAGCCACTATGTATCAGGCACATTAATGTCCTCTGGAATTCATATGTATTCGCACATATATACAAATATGAAGCATGTGTATAATTTATGTGTATATTTATAAAATATAAATATTAAAAAGGAACTCTTAAACATTATAAGCTGTATGTGTACCTATATGCATGAGTTGTATAGCTGTATACACACATATAATATACATATGCAAAATTTAAAAATTTATAAAGTCCTAAAAAATCAGTAAAAGACAACTAGGTATGAAACATATACAAGTAGTTTGTAGTAGAAAATGTGTAAGAAGAAGGGCCAAGAAATACCTGGAAATGTGCTCCATGCTGGCAGTTATCAGAGAAAGGCAAATTAAAGCCATTTCAGTCTCACCTCAATGACCAAAATTGAGAGGTGGGGTATAGTAAGTTGCTATTGGTGAGAGTGTGGAGTGACTTTCCTATATTGTGGTGGGTGGCGTAAAATGTCAGGCTCACTTCCGGAAACTCAAGCAACTTCTTGCCAAGTTAGCTGTGCACCAGCTTTTTGACACAGCAAATTCACTCCTAGGTATTTACCTAAGAGACTGTGTCCTCAAAAAGATGCGTTCAAGAGTATTTGTGGAAACTTCATTCACAAAATCTGCTAACTATAAACAGTGCAACATCAATTATAGTGGAGCAGTGAGTTGGGGTTTTGGTATTTTTTTGTCTTACTGGCTTTTTTTTTTTTTGGTCTTTCATTTTAGGATTCTTTCTGAGAAAGTGTAGGGGAGGAAGAACATGAAGCTGTGTGGGCCAAGAGGTGGGGGAGGATCTGGAAGGAGTAGTGGAAAGGAAACAATATGGCCAAAATATATTGACTATAAAAATTCTTTAAATAAAAAATAAATAGGGATTCATATGATATTGTGGATGAATTTCAGAAATATAATAAAAATACTTTTTTTGAAAACAATCATGTGAGAAGAGACTCACATCGTGTGTTTTCAGGGAAACAACAAAGAAAACAGTAAGACCTACTACACAGCTGCTGAAGGCTAGAACCCAAATGCTAGAACCCAAATGCTAGAACCCAAATGCTAGAACCCGGAGCAGGAACAGCACCAAAGGCTGCAGAAGCCTGTCACTCATGGTGGTGGGGAGGCAAAACAGTGAGCTACTTTGAAAGACACATTTGGTAGTTCCTCACAAAATTAAACATACCCTGACCAGGTGATCCAGTGTTTGATTTTACTGGAATTTATCCAAGAAACAGAAGCTCACGTATGCAGAAAATTTGCACACAGATGTTCCTAGCAGTGTTCCTGACAACTGCTGAACCTCAGGAACAACTGAGCTGCTCTTCAGTGGGTGGATCGAACGAGTGTGGCTCATCCAGAGCACAGAATAGGATTTAGCACCGAAGGAAACGAGCTGTCAATCCTTAATAAGACAGAGAAGCCTTAGATGTGGGATACTAAGTAAAAATCGCCAACCCCAAAGGGCTACACCTGCTGCATAATTTCAGCTATGTGTTTTCTGTGGCCTTAAACTGCTCCAAAGGGAGATCTTTAAAAATTCAGAGAGCAATACGATATAAAGAAGACTTATTTTGAGAATACTCATATAAAAAGAGAAAGAAAAATAAGGAGGCTTAGCCTTTACTTCTTCCCTTTCTGATAATATCCACTAGTAGCATAGGGGGAAATGAGGTCAAAAGGTGATGTGATTTCGGAGAATCACATTATCCAGCTCAAATAACAGGTCATCCAGAGTAGTGGTTCTTGATACTAGCTGCTCCCTGGATCACTGAGGGAGTTCTAGAAAGGTAACATCTGGATCCATCTCCAAATATTTGAATTTGTTGGCCTGAAGTGTGGCAATCAAGTTGTTTTTATTTATTTTTTTAACCTGGAATCGTGAATTAGGATCAGTGCGTCTGAAGGAGACTTTAAAAGATGTCCACCATGGACAGGCATGAAAGGACAAAGCTTCACGCTTTGTTGTCATTGGACTGAAGAAAAGGCTTATTTGCTTGGAAAAACCTAAGAATTGCATCCACCAGAAACAGAGGCCCGAGAAGAGAAAAATGCTCTTCAACAGCATCCACACAGAAGGAAAAGCCTTCCTTCCCCGGGGACCTGATGACCTACACCTTTGAAGGATTTAAATACCCAGTCTGGAATTTTCTCTCTGGAACCTTAAATCTCAACTTTGGACAGCCTTCCTGCTCTGGTTCCTGTGCAGGAAGACAGAGAGCTGGGTCTTCACAGCCAAGCCTTGTAGCTGGGCTTTTCTGGGCTAGTGCTTCACCTAGGTAGACAAAGGCAACTGGGCAGAGTCAGGAGGTGCACCGGAGCTTCTGATACCAAGAGCACTGGCTGGGCAAATCTCTACCTCACCTCCTTGTCTGTACAACAGGTGGAAGTACACTTTGGATTCCACATATTTACAGAACGAACCCTAGTCATGGATCTTATTCACGTTTTTTATGTAGTGCCCCTTTGAAGCTGAAGTTACAGCATAACTGTTTCTTTAGGTTTTTCTTTTTCTTTCTTCATGTTTCCATGGAAACTGTGGGGTCCAAAGAGCACTGAATGATTGCCCCAGCAGTAACTATTTTCATGTATGATTCTAGTACCAGTTTTGAACAAGAGTCTTAGCAAGTGCATTAATACGTTAAGGCTTTCTGTTCTTTCAGAAGGAGAGGCTTCTCAGGGCACACGGTAGTCAACAATGAGCTTCAGTGCAGAAAAGGTTTACGGTGAACCCCTCGATTTTTTGTGGTTGCTGTTGTTCATTGTACTAAACACGTCTAAGGAGCCAACACTATAATATTTGCTTAGATCACAGAGTTTCAGTTAATTTATTCTATTATAGAGTCTATTTAGGTCAAGTAGAAAGAATTCCAGTTCTGGATTATGGAAGAAACTGTAAAACGTCATGAAGCGTTAGAGGTGTATTTGTGAGGAGCCTGTTTCATGACTTATCAGAGTATCCCGGGAAGCATCTTTTGGTCTTTTCTCACCTTCTGGCTGCTTTGAAACCGGAATAGCATGGTCTCTATGGCCCTCCTCAGCTTGGCATTGCCGGCTATGAGGATAGCTGCGTGTCCAGAAGGGCAAGCCGCCATCACCCCTACACAAACCATCACTCCTCCCTTATTGTGCCACAGCACTAGTAAAGGCATTGAGGCCAAGGCGGCTAAGAATGACAGCACGTAGAAACACAGAAAAGAAACCAGGAATATGATGCCTCTGATGTGGGCCTCAAGGCTGGGGTCACGAGAGTCTCTGGTTCGGGACTTCATGGCCCTCATGTGACTGCCCAGGGAGATAAACAGCACTCCGGAGGAAACCAGGAAAGCTAGAGAAGGGGGGATAGACCCCACATTGCAGAAGAGAAATGAATAAAAGAAATTGAGTTTTGCCATTTGCGAACTGAATTCTGTGTTATTCACAGGTAACACAGATGTGCCCATGAAGTGGGATCTGCTGAAAAAGTCCCACAAACAGAGGACGGTGCAGATGCAGGAGAAAAGAAGAGCACCTAGAAGCACCTGGCGAAATCTCCTGGAGACCCAGCTTGCTAAGTGGAGCAGGGAGGTGTGGGAGAAACGGACAATCCTGGAGCAGTAGAGGAGACTGAGGCAGGCGGCAAACCACAGGCTCACTTGGTTTGCGATCATCCAGAGAGTGAGGATGGCTTGGTAGTTGAAGCTCAGTGGGTCTTTCATCTGCTGGAAGCAGGTGAGCTGAATGGCATCCAGAAACAGCAACCCCTGCAGGAAGAGCCGCGTGATGCTGAGGCACAGCAGCACAATGTCACAGTTGTTCAACGGCCGCCCCTTCACCATGTCCCAGAAATTCACCAAGGCAATGAACGCATTGACCAGGATCCCCACTGCAAACTCCAGGACGGAAACGAGCAGAAATGAAATCTTGGCTTCATAGGACACAGTTAAGACGGGAGCCAGAGTCAACATGATGCTCCTTCTCTGATTAACTAACCCAAAACTCTGATTTCACCCACTAGAGTAGGAAAAAGTATCTCTTGAACCAAGATCTTTCCTTGGCAAGGAATCCAAATTTTGCCCAGCTTTTGGGAGGCACACAAAAAGCCCCAATAGGAAACTTGGCGGGATGCTGTCGCTTTAAAGGATCTCTTGGGTACACATGAGTGTTTATGATAAGGATGGAGCAATGGCGGTTCTACCTCTTGGATGATGCAAAACTTCAATAAAGCCAGGTGTACCTACCCAACAGCCCCTCTAGAAGTCACAGTGCAGCAACGGGAATGTAAACAAGATTGAGTTTCAGTTCCCCAACCA
This sequence comes from Peromyscus eremicus, assembly GCF_949786415.1. Classification (NCBI taxonomy): domain Eukaryota; kingdom Metazoa; phylum Chordata; class Mammalia; order Rodentia; family Cricetidae; genus Peromyscus; species Peromyscus eremicus. Next base: position 51,846,595 of record NC_081418.1, read on the forward strand.
GGAGGGTCTGGTTTTACATGCCAGCACAGGCCTGTGAGCACAGAGGAGAGGAGGATTTGTTTATGGGGTTCAGGGACACTGCCTGCAGGCAAAACAGGTGTTCTTAGTGAACTAGGCTTTGAAATGGGGTCTCTTCACATTTGCATTTCTCCTATCACATCTCCGGCCTGACCTAACATAAGTATGCTTTACTATGACTAGCTGAAAGGTCCTACCTGAGAATTCTTAATCCTCACCCCGTACAATGTACAGCAGGTTCAGGCTCTGTAGGCTTAAAGCAACAGGGCAGAGGTGAAGAGAGTGCAGGAAAGTCTCAGTAAAGGTCAGAGAAAATAAGCCACCTGGGGACTACACGGAAGCTGCTGTTCTTATGTAAACATATTTCTTACTGGAAGGGGTCATTTTACTTAGACAGAAAATACCATCAAATGACTACAGACTGTAAACGTAGCTGATGTTAACAGGTTAGAACACTGGCAGGAAATGGACTGGGTGGTGACGTCCTGAAGGTGAAAGGGTGTCCATGGTGGCCAGCACAAAAAGCAGAGAACAGTACTCCAAGGAGTATAGAGAAAAAGAGGTGATTTTACGAACAGAGGGAGCCAGGGTGGCCTGTAGCAAGAGGTGAGATTGGAGGGGACAGTTCAGGCTATGATGGCTTCTTTGATTTCTTTGTGAATTAAAATATAAAATGGTCAGTGATGGGTTCTCTTCCCCACTTGTTCCCATTCATACATGAAGATCAGCTTCAGCCATCCTCCCAGGGTCAGGCAGATAGTAATACAGCTTGTGTCGCACTCATGGGAAAGGATGGGAGACTTTTCAGCAAGTGTGAATACGGAGGATGAGTTCCTGCATGTGTGTTACAGGGACATTTAGAGAGCCCCACCTGGGGTACCAGGTTACTGGGGGAAAATGGGGTCCCCTCTTGGCATTCTTAGCCTCCTTAATAAGAGAGTTAAGAATGGACTCAGAAGGAGGCTTAAGGACAATTTTATTAGTTTAAAAGAAAAACCCCAGAGCAGGCAGCTGCTCCTTTGAGGAAGATGGGGAAGGTCAAAGAGAAAACCAGGCCCTCTCTTACCACGTGGCAGAAGGTGGTGGTAGTGAACAGCTTCATATGAAAAAGACTAAACAAGCCCAGAGTGTCCAGGAAAGCACGCCCAGGCCACAGCCGGTATCCAAGAAAAAGAGAAAAGAGAAAGAAAAGATATCAAAGAGAGAGAAGAAAAGAAGAAAAAGTTTGCTGTTTTCTAAGAAAAAGCAGTCATGCAACCCAGCTACATGGTCCTAGCTCTATGAGCTGCTGAAACCGAGTGAGGAGGAGAAGGAGAAGCGTATGATCTCAGTAAAGAAATAGCCATCCCCCGCCACCCCCAGTCTCTTTAGCATCACTTAAGGTCAACCAGCCTCCCTAGGGAGTCTAGCTGAATTAACTCATGTTTTGGGTAGTTTTGGCCAGAGGTAGATTCCATTCTTTTGACCAGGAGGAGATAGATTTCCCTTAGTAGCCTCAACAGAATCCTGATCAAGTCTGTTTAACGTTTTTCACTCTGAAGAGGTAACCCTAATATCATTTAGGAAAAGATAAACTAAAGTCCCCTCTAGCATTCCTGCCCAGAGAAACAAGGGCATTTCCTGCTTTTGGCCAAGGACAACTGTTCAGTTTCTAGTTCCCTGGCCCTAAAATGACTAGTTAATTCTCATCTTCTGTTCTCATCACAATATCCCGGAAATAATCAAATAAAAAGGACTGAGAAAAGAAGAGTCCTTAATCCTGCCACTTGCCTGGAAGTTCCCTATTGCAGGGAGCCAGGCCGAAAGCCCCTCTAGCATTGGTTGATGATGCCCACTAGGTGGCGCCAGACCACTGTGACTTCTGGAATTCCCAGTTTGCTGGTCCTGCCTTTTAATTTAATCCAGCAATGATTTGTTCCTGTATTTTATGTAACTGAAATTTTAGGCTCCAGTTCATGTGTTATGGTACATTCAATTTCCTTTAATCTCAAATTTTCCCTGCAAAGAGTGTAGTTCTACTTCTAATTTGCTAATGAGACAGTAAAGGCTCCAGAAAGGTCAAATGACTTCAGAAAGGTACCAAACTCAAAAGTGAGGAGCTAGGATTTCACCATTGGTGTTCTTTCTCTAGGTGTGTAAATATGATCACAGGGCGAGAAGGACGCCCTTAGGCCCTTGCCTCGATAGGATGAGGATCTCTAGGTGTGTGAATATGATCACAGGGTGAGAAGGATGCCCTTATGCCCTTGCATCGATAGGCTGCGGATGCCTGGCAGCATTCTTTCCACTCTCGGTCCATTTTGAATGTGTGTAATACATTTGGAGGGATTCAGGTGAGGATTGTGGGGCTGTGGAGGTGGCAAAGCAGCTCTTGGGAAACAGCCCAGCATGGTGGAGGAAGGAGAGAGATAATTCAATTCCATTCTCAAGAGAGTTGGAAAAACTGAATCTGGGTAGGTTCATGTCTCTTCAAGAGGCCATTCTTATGGCTAAGGAAAACAGTGGGAGAATCTCCCTAGACCTGCTGAGACAGTGTGTCTGCCTCCATACCTGGGTAGCATTGGTACTGGTAAATCAAGACGTTGAAGATTCTGCAGATTTCCTGCGGATGGATCCGGGACAAGGTCTTTTTCCATTGTCCCCTCTAGACCTCCTGCATCTTCTGTGTTCTCATGCCTCTCCACTGAAGATAAATTCAGATTTTTGTTAGGAACTGAAAAGGGACAATTTTTTTTGTTTTTGTTTTTGAGACAGAGTCTCACTATGCATCCCTAACTGGCCTGGAGCTCACTATGTGAACCAGGCTGATCTCAAACTTAGAGATCTTCTTGCCTTTGTCTCCTGAGTGCTGGGAGTAAAGGCGTGATGCTTTTATGTAGTATGTAGCTTCAACAATCCCCAAAAGTAGCTCGCCACTTGTCCTGTCAGATGAGATGAGAGACAGCGAAATGTACGTGTTTACAGTTGTGGGTCTTGAAAGGCAGAACCTCCAAGTTACTCTTTCTTTGCTCCTAATTGTGTATGACACAAAATTAGTTTTTTTTGTCCTTTTGTTGAGCCATTCAATTAAAAATAAAAGCGATGATTTGACTAAGATTTTTTCTTACAGGTGTAGTTTGGAGACCTTGTTTGAATCTCCACATTCACTCCTGTGATTCAAGCATTCCCTCCAGTCAGAGGATGGAGGCTGAAAGCTTTTTCTAATCTGTTGTGTAGCCATCTAGAGGAGCACCCAACTTCAGTGAGAACTGAGCAAGGAACTTGGATGCAGCAAAACCATGGCCACCAAAATATAGGCAGATTTCTGGAGGGCACGGAATTTGTTCTCTGTTTCAGCCCTGTGGGCTTCTGCTTCGTTGTAAAGAAAGTGAGCTTCAGTAGGCTCTTTTGGCTGCAAGGAGGCAATTCATTCACATGATCGCTAGAAATATGGATTTACTGTATCTTACAAAGCTTATGGTTGTCAAAGTTCTCCACCAGGGAGAAAATATCACTGATTCTTGAGAAATGCAACTTGTTAGTCTCCACGTTGACTTCCAGAATCAGAAACCTCAAGGTAGAACTCACAGTCTGTGTTTGGGAAGCCATTTGGGAGATTCTGATGCACACTCACATTTGAAATGCATTAGATATGAGGGAAAAAGAGCCATGAGTACACACTTCACAGGAACTGGCACGCAGCTTGCACACTGGACCTTTCTTCAGGCTCTGTGTCGTCTTCTTAGCAGTGGGAATTAGTTACTGTTTACTTGAATGCTGCACAAAGGTGAAATTCAAAGCAGCTAGAGAGATCATTTAGTGTGGAAGTCTACTGCTTACCCTTCCGAAGCACCTGGGTTTGTTTCCCAGCATTCCTGCCAAGTTGCTCAGAGCCACCTGTCACTCCAGCTCCAAGGGATCCAGAGCCCTTTCCAGGACTCTGTGGGGTCTCACACACAGGTGACATTTATTCATACAGGCACACACACATATACACAAATAAATATAATTAAAAAAATCATTTTGACTGGGTGTGGTGGTGCATGCCTTTAATCTCAGCTTTCAAAAGGCAGAGGCAGACAGATGTCTGTGAGTTGCAGGCCAGCTTGGTCTACATAGTGCATTCTAGGCCAGCCAGAGCTGTACAGTGAGACTCTGTCTCAAAAATAGATAGATAGATAGATATTGAATTGGAGATAAAAGGATTTTGATTGCTTTTGCATATTTTGTGTTCCCAGGGTCCTAAGAAGCTCTTTGGATGCCTTCTCTCACGTGAGGAATATAAGAATGAAGGGAATGTAGTATGAGTTTTATTCTTGTCCAAACAGAAGTAGTTTCCAAAGAGTGCAGAGACAGAAATCGGCAGCAATTAGAGTTGGAGCACATGGTAAGACCAGGCAGAGTCCACACATGGATTTACCATTCTGGGTGCAGTAAATAGGACCAATTGCCTGTGTGACATTAGCTCTCTACTTCATTACCAACAATCCCTTTGTTCATCGGATATGTGAACTTGCCCAATTATAAATAAGAGCTGCATTTCTTTCCTTCCATATAATAATAGCTGATGATATGCAAGGAATAATTAAGCGAGATTTCTTAAAAAGCCCTCGTTCCCTTTCTTTTTGTGTGGAAACTTGGCTGCTGTGATTGGAGTCCACCCATAAGAGAAAAGACAAGTGTTAAACTCTCATCCTGAGATCCTAGAGCTGCCAAATCCAGACCAGCAATGGCTGTCTTCCAGGCTTTTCATTGTGTGATACAGGAAAACTCTCCATGTCCTTAAGCCATGATGCTTGGGTCATTATTGCTGGAAGTTGATGCAGATATTAACTAATCTGACATGGAATCTGGGACTGAAACATTCAGAGTGGAAAGAAGTTATAGGAAAAGAGTAGGAGAAGCAGAGGGGAAGAATTGTTACTCAAATACTTGTGGAAGGAGAGAAATAAGAGGTAACCTATATTTAAGGAGTGCCCTAAATCTAATTGTCTTTTATAGCATGTCAAACAAGGAAATGGAATGAGGAGGTAAACTTGGTTCCTAAATTTGCCTGTCATGATGAGTCAGAGACCAGGAAGGACAAGAGGAGGAATAAAAGATGCCTTTAGTTCTTCCATTTTACAGCATATGACTTCATCACACATAATTGCCAAAGGGATGTGGGCGCAGTGGTACTAGTTTGCTGTGAGGCTAAGGATTCTCTCTTGCTTAGTTCTTCTTTCTTTTCTTCTGTCCCGTTTTCCTGACGACTAATTAATCCTTCTCCCAGTTATCTCGAGGTCTTGTGTGCAGACAGGATGAAGGTGGTGCAGCTGCCCCACAGTACAGGCCTCAGTTGTGTGTCTTTGGATCAGGGTCTCATCCCTAGTGCAGTCACTAATGATAACAACATGGAATCTTGTGATTAGGGACACAAATAGGCTCACTTTCCTGGGCAGTGCCTGTGGAGAAGGACTCCCTTTAAAGGAAGCTTGGGCCTGTTTTCAAGTTTCCCTTTGGTCCACAACCATCAACTGAAGGGGAGGAGGTTTTAAGAAAACTAATGGATCTGTAGTACCCTGGGTGGTTACCAGCCCTGCCCATGTCTCTCATAGATTGTAAGGTAAAAGGTCAGGGAACAGTGCGTAGCACTCACTCATTGAATGCTCTTTTGTCTGACTGGCATGGAGTTCAAGCAGAAACCAGGGTGCCCATGGTGGGTCCCAGAAAGCAGCATGGGAGAGAGAGCCCTTGGGGGAAGTGGGCTGGGACAGAGAAAAGGACACAATGGCAGAGTCCATACATGGTTATTAGACACTCTGTGTGAACTTAAGACACTTAGTGTACCTTTTACATTAGATTAGGTGTCCATCCGTGGTATGAGACTGGAAGGAAATGAATATAACTATCAAAGGTCGTTGTAAGGGACACTCATAAATTTGCATATAGTCACATTTGCTACCTTTTTTTTGTGATTCAAAAGTTGATTGAGATTACTCATTCTTCTTCGATGATCTTAATCTAAAAGTGAATCAACATGAGAATGTGTCATGTACCTCCTGTTATGCTGCCACATACCTCTTGGGATACATGCCTTTTACTTTATATATATGTGTGTGTGTGTGTGTGTGTGTGTGTGTGTGTGTGTGTGTGTGTGTTTATGGGGATTCCAAACAATTCATAGGCCTTTGTGGAGATTTGGAGGTCCCACAATTATAGATAATTATAAAATCCAGCAAAACACAGGCAGCTGGAGGAGATGTGTGTTCCACAGGATAAACTGGACTGAGCAAAAAGTTTCAGTAGAGACATTTATTTATTCTGAGTGAAGAGACAACTGGAGCCTGTCAGAGGAGGACTCCCAGGGCCTTTTTAGTTACATGGCTTAGAAACATTTCAGAAACCCACAAATATCCTCTGGTGGGTGAGTGAGTGGGTGGGTGGTGACGAGAATGAGAGCATAGTAGTGTTTAGATGAAGAAACAAAAGTCTCACAAGAAATGGTTATGTATCAACTTTCACAGAAATTAGAAAAATACTGGCAGGTAGCAGGTATTTCCTCTCTCTCTCTCTCTCTCTCTCTCTCTCTCTCTCTCTCTCTCTCTCTCTTTCTCTCTCTTTCTCTCTCTCTCTTTTTCTCTCTCTTTCTTTCTCTCTTTCTCTCTCTGTCTCTTTCTCTCCCTCTTCCTCTCTCTCTTTCTCTCTTTCTTTCTTTTCCCCCTCCCTCCCTCCCTCCCTCCCTCCCTCCCTCCCTCCCTCCCTCCCCCCTTTCCTCCCTCCCTCCCTCTCTCTCTGTCTTTCTTTTTTGTACTAGTTTCTTTTCATTTGGTAAATTAAATACCCGAGGCAAGTTAATGTTATTAAAAAAATAGGTCAATTTAGCTCACAATTTTGGAGGCTCAATGTCTAATCTGTATGGCGCTGGGTCTGGCTGGGGACTGGAGGCTGGAGGCTGGATGCGGGGTGCTGGGTGGGGGAGCTAGGGGCAGGTTGCAGGATGCGGGATTCGGGGGTGGGGGTGGAGGTCGGGGGTGGGGGCCGCCTTGGGGCGGGGGGGGGGGAGGGTTGACTGCCCCACATCATGGAAGATAGCCAGAGCTTTTGCAAGAAGTTACACGGTGTGACAGAGCAAGGCCAAGGAGGATCCAGTCCTGCACTTCTATTATCAACCCTCACCAGTGCTAACAAGGGTCCCACAAGCTATGCGCTATTTCTTTTCAAAGGCAGTGTGTCTAGTGACTTACCCCCCATAGGCTCCACTTCTTACAGGTCCCATGGCTTCCTCTCACAGCATAATAGCGTCCCTTAGTGGACAAACCATATCCAAATCACAGTGAGCTTTTGTATTGTCTTATTCTTGCTATTCTATGAATATATTCAATTTTCTTGGTGACCAACAAGTACTTAGTTAAACTTTTTTTTGTCTCTATTTTTTTTTTATTTTATTTTCCATACAATTCGGTTCTACATATCAGCCACGGATTCCTTTGTTCTCCCTCCTCCCGCCCCCTCCCCTCCCCTCCCCCCCAGCCCACCCCCCCATTCCCACCTCCTCCAGGGCAAAGCCTCCCCCAAGGACTGAGATCATCCTGGTAGACTCAGTCCAGGTAGGTTCAGTCCCCTCCTCCCAGGCCGAGCCAAGCGACCCTGCATAAGCCCCAGGTTTCAAACAGCCAACTCATGCAATAAGCACAGGACCTGTTCCCACTGCCTTGGTGCCTCCCAAACAGATCAAGCCAATCAACTGTCTCACCCATTCAGAGGGCCTGATCCAGTTGGGGGCCCCTCAGCCATTGGTTCATAGTTCATGTGTTTCCATTCGTTTGGCTATTTGTCCTTGTGCTTTATCCAACCTTGGTTTCAACAATTCTCGCTCATATAAACCCTCCTCTTTCTTGCTAATTAGACTCCTGGAGCTCCACCAGGGGCCCAGTCGTGGATCTCTGCATCCAGATCCCTCAGTCATTGGATGGGGTTTCTAGCACGACAATTAGGGTGTTTGGCCATCCCATCACCAGACTACGTCAGTTCTGGCTGTCTCTCGACCATTGCCAGCAGTCTATTGTGGGGGTATCTTTGTGGATTTCCGTGGGCCTCTCTAGCACTTTGTTTCTTCCTATTCTCATGTGGTCTTCATTTACCAAGGTCTCCTATTCCTTGTTCTCCCTCTTTGTTCTTGATCCAGCTGGGATCTCCCGCTCCCCTAAGCTTAGTTAAACTTTTTACTTCCTGTTCCCAGTAATGTGACATGATCTCACAGACCTAGTGCCCAGCAAGACAATTCATATTCCATATCTCAAATCCAAATTTCTGGTCTGGAGAATCCAATTGTCAAGTTTGAATTACCTGTCTAGTGCTGGTTGTAATCATGAAGTTAGGGTTATGTTGAACTGCCCTTGCAGGAGTGGATTGTTCAGGGATGGTCTCAGCAGGGCGAAGAGGTAACAGAGAACATGTTGGGAGTTTTCACATCAGATCTGAGTTGGAGGGAGTCAGGCATCTCCAAATACTGATGGTAGAATTTGATAACTGATAGGATTCAAGGGTTTCTGTTCTGGAGACCTGGTAGCAAATGAGCGTTGAATTTGTTGAATGTGAGGACTAACCTTTTAATCTGAAAGGCACATTTTTAGATTTTCTGACCTCAGACTCTATGAACTTTGGGTTACTGGGTTAAGACCAAGGCCGTGGAAGCTCAGCTGTGGCACCGAGTGACCTTTAGCAGTTCATTTTTCTTCTTCCTTCATTTATTGGTGGGGATTAAGAGTACCTGCCTTGTCCCATGGGGTTGTTATCTGAGAGATGATGTAGATAAATGTCCGGAAAGCAGCAAGGTGTCATGCAGATGTAGAGTTTTATTATGAACACGTGAGCATTGGGTAATGTATTACTGTAATGCCCCTCTCCCTGACACCGGTGTGCACATGCTCTTATCTGTGCCCAGGCTAATGACACAGGCAGTATAAATGGTGGAGCAGTAGGCATTTCACAACTGGAGGAAGTGCTGTAATCCGTGCTGTGTGCTGTTCCTAGTCTCACCTTCCTCTAAACATTTCTGGTCAGAGAAGACTGCTTCTCACTCTAACTCCTTTTCTTCCTGTCCAGGTGGCCTGTGATGTGACAGGCTGGGCTTCCATGTGGATCAAAGGAAGGAAAAGGACTCAGCTTCAGTAAGAAGGTACAGTGTGCAGTGTGTAGGGGAATCACTTCAACAGGTAGAGGGAAGATGGGATGGGTTTGAGCATGTGTGCACGTGTGTGGTGGTGGTGAGGTCTGGGTTTGGTTTTCTTCCACTATCCTGTAGAATCCGTTTAGTGTGTGATATGCTGACTGTCCATGCATCTATTCCAGTTTTCAGTGATGTGGAAGACCCCTTTCTTACAGCTCAATATAGTGGGGCTATTCTGGGGGCTAACAAATTGGAGAAGCAGTTCTGTTTTGAGACACAGGGGATTGTAACCTAGGGCCATGCACATAATATGCAGATATTCTTCCATTGGGCTAGATCTCCAGTCCTTGGTTTCTTAGACAGGCTCTCACTATGTAGCCTGGGCTGGCCACAGACTTGTGATCTCTTTCTTGTTTCTTCTGAGTACTGAGATTACTGGTGTGCACCACAAGAAGATGTAAGAAAAAAACAGTTCTTAATAGAACTTAAGCTTCTAATGCTGCTTAGCTATGTTATTTTATTTTCACAAAAAGATAAGGAAAGGAGAGGCTGGGAAATTGACATTGGAGATTAAATATTTATACCTTAAGTTTGCCAAAAACAAACAAACAAAAACCCAAACATTGTGTTTATAATATAATCCCTAATTCATAGGTAAGACCATTGAGTTTCAGAAAATCTGAGTGACTGCTTGAGATATGCAGAGTAAGCTGACAACCTGACATTCAGCACAGACTCATACCATTTCCAATCCTGTGCTTTTTCTGACACTGTGTTCAAGCTGGAGACCTCTAAACAGTCATTTAATGACGCAATGCCGAATCACTCTTCAGAAAATGATTTGCTTTTGTTTAGATATTGTACTCAACAGCTTCAGATGGCAGGGATGCCTTCTGCTGTGTTTAAGTCACTCTCAGCCCATGGCTGGTAGAAGGGACACAGATAGACAGAGGAGTGTTTTAGCAAAAGACTTATCTAGGAAGGGAGAGCCCAGGAGAGACCTCCAGGTGGAGAAAGCAAATGAACTGGGCCTCACTGCTTCTCCAGACTCTAGAGTCAGATTAAGCCCTCGTAGGGGTTTGTCTGTGATGGGGATTTGGAAGGAACTCAGTTTGCAGTACCTTGATGGGTGCCTAGGACTCTGCTGTGCACTTAAGAGAAGGCATACTCAGAAATCTTTGAGGAAAAATCAGATATGAGAAAAACAGCAAGAACATTGGTGGAATGTTTGTCATGAGTGTTATTATGCTAAATGCTCACATGCACCCTCTCTTTTCCTTATAGCCTTTAACATGGTGCCAATTTACTGGTGCCAATTGGCATATGTTGAGAACCTTCCAGGGTTCCTCATGGAGACATATTTGGACTAATTAGAAGCATGGGGAAGGTCATGTTTTGAATTAAATACTAAAAATGTTCATTATTTTACAATCTTGGGCAAGTTTTTTGTTAGTGCCTCCAGTTTCTCATCTTGAGGAATAATAGTATCTACTTCAGAGTATCTATAGTATGAGGAAGAAATGAAGACTGTATTTGAGCCATTTAGTGTAATGCAGGCTATAGGAGGCACTCCATCAGTGTTGACTTCTGATGGTGTTTCATTTATACTACACATAAAAGCTACACATTGAATTGCATTGTGTAGAGAAATGGGTTATTCCTATATTTACTGTGGCTAGAAGTGGAGACTAGCTGAGGGACTGATTCTTGGCTTATACATAGGAATCTGAAGGCTACTCAAGGGTGGTGGAGAAACTGTACCATCCTGTTATTTATTCCTTACATTTAAAGATCTTCATAGCTCTTGATGAGCCATGTTTCTGTGACATCCCTAAGTCAAGCAAGGGAAGGCTATGTCACTGAGCAGTAAACTACTCAAGGTATTCTAGTGCTTGTACCTTGGTTGTGCCTGAGTTGTCTTTTTTAATTCAAGGACTTGGAGCTAAATTTTCTAAATCTTGCTATTACTATAATCAGGCCAGGCCACACATGCCAATGTTTAGTGTAGGGCCTTGTGTGAGACAGATGTTCTGTCTTTTTCTTGCTTTACTCAGAATTCTGAGTTATGCTTGGGTGAGAGGTTGATGCAGTTGAAGAATCCTGAGTCTTGGCAAAGCATCAGTCTCATAATTATAACTGACAATTTGAGTATGTATGCAGCACCGTTTTCTACCTGCATTGGTTTATTTTTTATGTTATTGGCTGGATACCATTTTTATCTTTATTTAAGTTAAGGAAATAGTTTTAATCACCCAAGCTCTTGCTTTAGCAAGCAGACCTGGGATTTGAACTCAATTCTATATCTTTTTTAGTAAGCAACAACAGAAACCTCACAACATTCCTGGGTCTTGGCTTCCTCAGCTCTAATATGCAGGGCTTATATTTGTATAATGTGACTGGGATCTTCTTCTGGCCTCTGTTCCACTCCCCAGTAATTATGTTCTATGTGGAATGAACTCAGATGAGACATTTAGAGCACAGAGTATATTGCATTGTAAAGTAAGGTACTCTGGAAGGACAAGAGTGGCAATGGCCAAAGTGACCATCATTGAGGAAAACACTCACAGTGTGAGAGTAGATGATGCTCAGAGAGACCACTGCATAGGTCATACACTCCAGGGACAAGAGTGGCCAATGGTCAAAGAGATTATCGTGTGGATCCTTGTGTTTATGAAGCTTATATGTTAGTTTCTAAAGTCATTGGAATAGAAGGCTCTTTAGCTGTTAATCTTTCAGTCCTATGATGCCTAGACATCTGGTGTTCCCAAAGACTGAGTCCTTACAAGCTTTTCATGATGACTGGTGGAGTGAGAAACTTTGGGATAAGGAGCTTATCACAAAGACAGAATGACTCCACTTTGATTGTCCCAGGCTACAGCTTTTATGCTATGACCAGGATGAGAGGTGATGACTTTTGTTTGTTCAGGTTGTATTCATAGCTCATAATCACGCTTTTCATCTCAATTATTTCCTGATTCTTTAGTGGTGCATAGAGGCAAGAGATCAGAGAAAGGAGTAATTAAGCAGGGCCTTTAAAATTAAACTCAGTAAAAGGACAGATTTAATTTTTTAAAATTTCAATATGCCATAGACTGAGACCTTTATAAAATTAAAAATAAATCATTAGAGAAATAAAAAAAAAAACAGGGTTGAAAATATAACTTCCACTTAAAAGTTATTCAGGTCAATAGATATCAAGTTACTCAGAAATGTTGTCATAAAAGCCTCCCTGCATGTGTTTGATTTTTGTTCTTATTTATTCCAAGACTGGTAACCCAGGTTTATGAATTACATGTGAGGCAGTCACTGGGGAGGACTCTGCCCTAGCTAGAGAAACATACTCAATGATAAAGGAGAGTTCTGCACCTGGAGATCCTAGATAGAAACCAGAGAACTCAGTGGTCTTGGAAGGGAGAAGAATTTCCATACTCTTTATCAATCTTGAGCTGAGACTTAGCATTTCTTTTCAGCATAGATTTTGGCTGTAAACCACAGTACTGTTAAGTAGTACTTGTGACTTTAGTCCAAGAGGTTATATTACTTTATATGGTTAAGATAATATTGACAGAACCCTAATACTTATCACTACTTTGAAATTTCAATAATTATTATGCTTATTGTTATATCATTAGTCAAAATACCATTAATTAAAATTGTTATCGCAATTAAAAATAACCTAGTAACCATTTCATTATAAGTAGTGTTCTTTGTACACTTTTTGTGTATCTTACACATACATTTAAAAATAGCTTTAAGCTGGCTTTGCCCTGGAGGAGATGGGAATGGGGGGCGGGCTGGGGGGAAGGTGAGGGGGGCAGGAGGGGGGAGAACAAGGGAATCTGTGCCTGTATGTAGAACTTAATTGTATTGCAAAATAAAAATTAAAAAAAAAAAAACAGCTTTAAGCATATCCAGATATGAGGTTGCCAAATGGTCTCTACAACACAAGTAATCTTAAGAATATTTTCAGGGTATTAAGAAAAGATCAAAGTACTTAGATAAAATTTTCAAGACATTTTTTTTCCTTCACAAACCAGCAAATTGTGCTATTGCCAGTGCGTTCCTGGTAGATTGCCTGAGGATCTCTGATGGAGACCGGAGTTGTTCTATGATTCCAGATCAGTTATTTTTCCTCCTTTATTATCTATAAATAGAGTTAATTCTGTGTTTTCTTAACACACACACACACACATTAAGGTCTAAATAAGGGCTAAATAAACTCACAGTAGAGGGAAAAGAATGGGTCATGGCTGGTGACTTCTTGCCCTAAGGTCTTAGAGGTGTTCTCTTTAGAGTAGTGGTTCTCAACCTTCTAGTGCTATGACCCTTTAATACAGTTCCTCATGTTGTGGTGACACCAAGCATAAAATTATTTCTGTTGCTGCTTCATAACAGCAATATTGCTACTGTTATAAATCATAAATATCTGAAATACAGGATGGTCTCAGGTGATCCTTGTGAAAGGGTCCTTTGACCTCCCACAGGGGCTGCGACCCACAGATTGAGAACTGCTGCCTTAGAGGAAGACTGATTATTGATTAACTAACGGGCCTGATCTTGGAAATGAAAGCTGGGCTGTGATTTGCATTCAAAGGCCCTTAACATTTTCATGATTGGCCGGGAAGTCATCACCCGCTCTTGGATTGCTCTCTGTGGATTGCTTTCCTCAGCCTTTGTTGGTGGGCCATTCTTCAGAGCCACTGGGAGCAGCAGCAGCAGGCAATGAGGTTTGTCTATGAAGTACATATTCCTTTGTGGCTTTCAGACTTGTGTGCAAGTGTGTGTGTACGGGTTGGCAGGAACTTGTGCTGACCTCCTTTGGTCAAAGTACCTTTGATACTTTGTATGGACAAAAACAACAACCACCCAAATTATGCAAGCACACACTTAAAATTTAACTCATTCATCTTTTCCCTGGATAGGTCTGTGTAGCATGTGTGTGTATGTGTGCATTCCTCTGGATCTAAGCACCATCTTTAAGCCATTATAGCTAAATCTGTGTATTTGTGTATGGCAGTGTTAAACTGTAAAGAATAATAGTAGCTGGGGTGAGACAGCAGACATTCTTTCAGATTTTGGGAAGATTTGAAAATGAGGAAAAGGAGTTCTATTTGGGAGAAAGATTGCAGCTTTGTGGGCCAATCTTTTTGAAAGGGTGTGGAGCTGTGGCTGAGGAGTGGTGATTACAGTATCTGTGATATTTAGGACAAGGGATCTCTATCACTGTCCTTATGGGTTTGGTGCCTTTATTGATCAAATATAGAGTTGTTTTAGGGAAGAAGCTGAGGCGATGTGACTACACGTGTAATGATATTGAGATGAATGTGTGAGGTAGGGGTTAGAAATGATTTTTTTGTGGCCTTAGAGGAAAATCACAAAGAAATCATGCATATTTGGACTGGCAATTATATGTGACACAGAGTGGAAGAGAGCAATGATTGTTATTGGCTTCTTCCTGGTTACAGTTAATAGTTACTAAGTTGCTAGAGCCTGTCTAGACATTTGTGGGCATCTCTTTTCTGATTGGCCACAGAACTAGGAAGGAGCTACCATTAGGGACAGGAAGAGAGTCACTCCATGGGTCTCACTGGAAAAGGCTGCCAGTGTGTTCCCTGTACCAGTCTGAACAGCTGTTCTCGTGTGCTCCTGGGGAACTCCTGATCTCTAAACCGTCTGTTGGTCAGGTGTCAAAGAATATGACAGAGATCACTTATGGGAAAGTAAACAGGTCTGGTGCTGCAGGGAGTGGTTCTTGATTTACTGTCTTGGGAAAGGCACCTGAAGGAAGTGGAAGAACATTCCCTCCAGTGTCCTGAATTCAACAAAGGCCATCACCATTTCACTCACACTGATGCTTTTCTTTTAAACGGTTATTCCCTCACAATGGAGTTTTAATAAACGAATAAGTTACATAACAAAGTGTTCCATAAGCACAGGACACTAAGGAGTAGATGGACCCAGAAGAAGAAATTTTCTAGGAAAATTGGTTCAGCCTGTTATGGTGGGGGTGATAAGGAAGATGAAGCCTTGTATACCTGGTCTGAAGTAACAGAAGGATACAGTCTCTTCAAAGAATCTTGGGGAAACTGAGGTCTAGTATTAAGTGTGCCCCCCACCATGAGGTCACACATCTGGATAGGATTAGATTTCTTCACTTAGTTAATGTTTCCCTTTCTATCCTCAAATTAGCCAGGAGATCATGGGGGCAACCTGCTAAATATTGCTGAATACGTCTGAGAAATAGCCATGCTTGTGAGAGCCTCCTTCCTGACTCATTCTGGTTCTCTATAAAGCATTTTACTGGATTCCTTGCCTGTTATCAAATGATTTTTAAAAGAGCAGCTTGGATCAGACACTGGCTCTCCTTCAGAGAAGAGGAGAGTTGTCCAGCTTTTCCAAGTTAACTGACAAGCCCACTTTAATAATTTGATCTCCATGTCATTTACCCACTTACCTTGCCCAAGTAGCTATGAAATGATCCTTGATAGCTATTTATTCAGAATGGAAAACTTCTATTGGATCTAGATGATTTATGTGCAGTTCTAGTTCTTACTTTTTCTGTTAGATTTTCCCCCCGAGCAACCTTTTATAACACTGAAGCTCTTCCCCGAGTGCCGCTGTTCTTCTTTCTCCCACCTTGCTTCCCCACAGAGCTTATGTAGTGGAACCCACTGCACCGTTTATTTGGCTTGCTGTCTGTCTCTCTTTTCCGTTCACAAGGATGTAAGTCCCACAAAGGCAGGGGTTTTTATGTTTTCGTCGCTGAGCATAACTGGCTCCTGGAAAAATACCTGCACACAGTGGGAGCTTAATACACTTGCAAATGAACTAATAAACTGCATGCACACATTTCTTCCACTTTAACCCCTAGCTTTGATAACCTTATGACAAATAAATTGGAGCACTGAGGCACACTGGTAGCTCTTTCTCTTCAGTCACAGAGAATGCGCTGTGGGCCCTAAACTCAAAGTGAATTGATATTTACAGGTGCTTAGACAAATCCCCCAGCTGCCACAGAGACAGAAATAACAGA
Source organism: Peromyscus eremicus (assembly GCF_949786415.1). Taxonomy (NCBI): domain Eukaryota; kingdom Metazoa; phylum Chordata; class Mammalia; order Rodentia; family Cricetidae; genus Peromyscus; species Peromyscus eremicus. Next base: position 51,862,776 of record NC_081418.1, read on the forward strand.
CATTTTGTTTCCTTTTGTAAGCCTTTTGGTTGTGTTTAGATAGAAGCTTCTTGCATGGATCTCTTCATTTAGAAACTTATTTTTCAAGGATATGAAGGTTTTCTACCATTGTTGAACATAGTTAAGTATTGGTATAAGATTAGCCTTGAAGGCGCTGGCTTGGCTTCAGGTTATCTCTTGACACCTGGCTCTGTTACAGGTCTGGACTTTGAACTACCCCGTTTCTATAAATCGCAGTTAATTCAGCTGTGAAATGAAGAAAATAATTCCCACTGGCCAATGGTTATAACTAAAGAAAGTCACACTTGTAAGATGTGCTTAGCTGGCTATGGTGATCTGCAGTTCAGCCCTGGCTGAAGAGCCAGAGGACACATGGTAAAATCACAATCTCACACAAAGCATAAGCTGTAATAATATCCTGTGTGCTGTGGGCACAGCAGCATAGAGCACAGAGTGGACCTGGAAATCTTGGCTGTGCAGTCCAAAGGGCGGGTGTTCTGGTCCCAGCTCCCCCTCTTATCTGCTGTGGGGCCAGGTAATGAGATCTGTCAAAGCTGAATTTCTTCATCTTGACGATGCTAGCTGCAGTTCTCAGGGGCTGTTATGAGGGCTGAGTATGAGAGGTAGGGAAAGTCCTTGGCACATTTGCTTGATCATTGTCAACTACAATTGTCATTAGCATTAAAATAGAAATATATGTTTGCTTAACAAAAAGAATATTCAATGAATGATGACAGATTGCTAAGCAGCAGTTGTTAAAATTGTTTTTATTTCTTCTAAAAGCACTTGACTCTAGTTTTTAAATTAGTCTCTTTCTATTTTTCTTGATCTTTACACCCACCATTCCTGTTTCCAGAGAGGAATGAACGTTTCTCTCTTCACAGAAGCCCTGCCCTGAGTAGAACATTCCCAGTTTTCCTCCTAGGAAGAGGCACAATGACCATCTTATTAGTTAAAAATCTGGGACCATCAATGGGCTGAGGTCTGGGCACAGGGATGGCATTGCAGTTAAATGTGTCTCTTCTGCTGCATCAAGGTCTATCTTGAGTCCCAGCAGAAGCCCTACAGTTGGAGGCAGTAGGGAGCCTCCAATGGGCATGTAGTTTTAACTTCAAGCATGCCAAGGGCACCCATAGTCACATGTGTGGCGAACTCTAATATGCAAGCAGATACTATAGCAAATCCTCCACCTTAACTGCAAAGAGTTCCCAGTGCTCAGGAGAAGCACAATCTCCCAGTTCTCCTCCTCCTCCTCCTCCTTCTTCATCTTAAAAAAAGTTTTTAAAATTGTGGTTTTGATGATGGAATACAGGCCTCACATGTGGCAGGCAGGCTCTCCAGTTGTCTCCTCAGCGTAATTAAAGAGGTTGTCACCTCAAATCACTGATGGCATCTGTTTTCTTATTTTACAACATGGCTACATTCATCTACTAATTCTCCGATATCTAGTTCCCTTTAACTAACACCCCCTACACACACACACACACACACACACACACACACACACACACACACACACACAGAGAGAGAGAGAGAGAGAGAGAGAGAGAGAGAGAGAGAGAGAGAGAGAGATTAAAATACTAAAATCAGTATTATCATTGGACAGCTAATTTGAGGAAGCCAGTGTGTAGAATAAAAGGTCAGCACCACCAGATTTTACAAATGATCACATGAACTTCACTGTCCATTCAACTTGAGCTACTGTTACCACAATCTGAAGGTCTGTTCTTGCTTAGCTTCAAAAGAAACCTGAAATCCGCAAAAATCAAAGCCTGGAGACAGAGAGGTTGGTAGAAGGAATGGACTTCCTTGAGGCCAAGCTTGAAGACAGAGCTGACTTCTCTGTCTCAAGCCTCTATCCTGCACGGGTGGGTAGGGTTCAGATACCATAGGAAAACCCCAGAGCTGGGCCGTCCTTCTCCACAGGGGGCTGGTTCTCATCTTGTTCTCTGAGAATCCAAGTTGACTAAAATCTAGGGCCCCTAGTATATATATATTTTCTTTGTTAACAAAGATATTATCTTCTGTGAGTCAATTTTTATAGGCTGAGGAGAAGGGGGATGGATATCACAGAACTGAGATTACCGGGCTGTGGAGACTCAGAAGCAGTAACAGAACTTACAGTGCTGGCATTAAAGGACTTTAGAGAAGAAGACAGCAGGAGCAGGTTCCTCCTGCGTTCTTTGTCTAACCCCTCAAAGTGGGTTAAAGTGAAGTCAGATACTTTCGCAGTATCGTCCCTGGGAAGCAGACTCTTTAACGCTGCTCCGGTTATGATAGTTACTTCGTCACTCAGATGACATATAAGGCCCTCAGGTCTGCCGTTAGGACTCTGAGCAATCAGTAATTATACTGTAATCCTTCCCTCTCAGGTCTTCGGGTGGGATTCACAAGTGGTGGTCTGGAGGCCTCTTTGAGGATTTGGGGAACATGTGGGTGGAGATTTGCCTGGACTGGAAACTTCCTGTTCCCCTCTGGTTTTCTCGTATCCATCCCTTCATATGAATGTTCATCGTGCACTAGCGTCGTTTCCCCAGTCTCTTGATAATTCCTATTCTCCTCCAGTTGAACCCGTCTTCATGGCTTTTCTTTCCATAGACCGTCTTCAGTTATTCCCGCTTCTGCGTCTCATTTCTTCAGTGGTTAGAATACACCCACCCTTTCGTTCTCACTCTTCGCTCTTTCGCTCTTTTCTTCCTCTTCTCCTCTCCTTTAGGCTCTGCCTTTATTTTCAGAGTCAGAAGATGTTCAGGACACTTGGGACAAACTTCTCTACTGTTCCAGTTCTTAATTGTGTATCATTTCCTTGATCATGGCACGGAAGAGATGCCATGGACGCTGTTTAGCTTTGCTTCCTCTATCTGTAGCCTGACTTCCAGCCTGCTTTTATTCTAAAAACTGAACTGGCTTTATAATTTTTACGAAGCCTCGGAAAATCTGTTATTCTTTCCTCAGTTCACGATTTTCAGGTGAAGTCCTCCCCCCACCGTGTCCTGCGCCCTGTCCCCCTCCCCCTTTGCCAACCCGAGTCCTCAGAGAGTCTGATAGAACTTCACTTGAAAATTTTATCGCTCGAAGGTTTCAGAATTCCCCTTCTAACACATTTAATTTCCAATCTTCCTAGCCTTGTTCCTTTGGTTCAGGTGCGTCTTCGTTGCCAGGCCGTTCTGATGAAGGGATGTGTCATCATCTGTGTGGCAACAGTGTTCCCCTGGCTCGTCCCTGTCTTCTCTTTTTGAAGATGCCTCTTCCTGCCACAGCAACCCAAGAGACCTTCGTGAACACTGGACCATCGCTTTGGGTCTCTTCCTGAATAGCTTCAGCTACCAGTGATTTCCAAGTGACATCACCTCTTCCCACAGAAGCCAAGTGTGTGTTCTTGGCTCATCAAATTAATATTCTGATTTGTACGGACAAACATTGGAGAGGATTTTCTTTTTGTATCCCTTTATAAAATACCGCCCCCCCTTTTTTGCTGAATCTCTGAGACAGCAACATTCTCTTTGTTCTCATCCTCTTAGCATCTTCTGCCATCCTCACAGGGTCTTCTCTCATTCCCCAGTACAGCCCCGCTCAGCATCTTGGCCGCTCCCACTTCTTTATTGTCCCATGGTATTCATTTCCTCTCCTCCGCCTTATTTTATGGTGTCTTGCCTAATCTTGGTTTTCCTTGGATTGCATTACTAATGGAGTAAGTGCGTATCACCTTCGAGGCCCCACTAAGGCAGAAAATAAAACAAAAGTCAATCAGGTAATACTGGAAAGGTAATTCTCCCCTCCTCTTTTAGGGCTTAAGGAAGTATTTCTGCTGTAATATCTGGAAAATACATATTATGGTTCTTTCTTTAGAGCAGTTACTACATTTGAACACATGAAACAAAAGAGGTGTTTGCCAAGAATCAGGAAGACTCAAAAAATGCCAATGGGACCTTATTTAAAGGTCACATTTATCTATCTGCATTGATTATGTATTGTTAGGTAACAAATTACTCCAAAATTTTCTGCTTAAAAGATCAAAAATTATTGTCTCCTAGCTTCTCCAGGTGAGAAATATGGTTGAGGGTCACTCATGAGGTTCAAGATGAGTTATGAACCTCATCAGTAGTCAAGTGAAGTATGTTGCTTGGGATGGAGGGGCCACTTTTAATGTGATTCAAGGCAGAAGGCCTCTGTTCTGTGTAGGCTATCTGAAATCTCTGTAGGTCTCTTTCAGTATTTTATATGGCAGCCGGTTTCTTTAGGCTATGATCCAAGCGACAGAGCATAAAGAAGTTACAATTCCATTTGTAACCTGGTCTTGCAAGTTAGGCTTTCATCATATTCTGTTAGAGTAAGTGCAGCCCAGCTTCAAAGGGTCAGGAAAGAAGAATGTCATAGGATTTGTGGACTTAAAACTTTTACATAAACATGCTTTTACATAACACTGAATTTGAGTTTGTCTCATGTACTCAGTGCCCTCATTCTAGACAGATACGTTGTCCTCATGATCAAAAACCATCTGTATATACATTGATTCTCAGATACACAATTACGTTGATGGGATAAATTGCCACAAATGGAACTCCTGGGTTATGGGTCTAACTTTAAATTTTTGCCAAGATACTATGGAGCCCATGTGTGTACAGTTTGACCAGATGTGGAGGTGTTCTTTTATAGCATCTGACATAGTGTTTAAAATAATAGAATAAAGAACAATCCTCCACATCACAGCTGTAAGCAGTCACCAAAGAGAAAGAGCCCTGGTCACTGGGAATGTCATTCTAATACCCCTTCTCCTACAGTGAACATATGATCACCTTTTGCCTTATTAGTTAATTTAATTATAGTAAGCATGAAATATTATTAACCTTTGTGGAATTTTACAAGAAAGACAACTATTAAGGAATTCCTTAGAAAGCTTTTGCTAACATGAGATATTATAGATAGTAGCTGGGAACAGTAGAGATAGGGCACTTCATTGTAGAAAACCACAAGGTGGTCCTTGTCAGCTCTGCTTCCTTTTGTATAGTAAGAGTCAATTACACTCACTGTGCTCTCTCACCAGTATATGAGAAGTAAATCCTCTTGTCATCTAATCTCTGAGCAAAGAACTGAGTAATTCTGACGGAGGAGAGGGTATATGAGTGCACACTGACAGGTAGAGTAGAGAATGACAACACAGGAACTAAATTTCTGTTATATATCAAGGTAGTGGAGGGAGGGAGAAAGGTAGGACATACTCTCTTTGAGTAAATAGCGCATAGTTTATAAGCCGGCCAGAAAAGTAGTGGGAGGGGTGAGGAGGAGGAAGGTGGCTTTGAGTGAGCAAGACCGATGCTCATGGGTCCTCTTTACTGTGTGTGTGGGTCTCAGACCATAAGGCCATAAAACAGAAGTTAAGAAGGTCATATCAGAGCATGCCGATAAGAACAGGACTTCATAATGTGCAACAGTGCTTCCTTCACCCAAATCCCTCATGACAATCAACTCCTCAAAGATGCCATCTCTTATTACCACCACATTGGATGTTAGGTCGCGTCATAGGATTTCAGAAGGATGTATTGATAGTCAAATCATAGCAAGAAGTAAATGTGTAATTTCTGTATTTTTAAAATAAAATTTCCTGGGGCTGGAGATATGGCTCAGCAGTTAAGAGCAAATGTTGTTCTTACAGAGAACCTGGGTTAGATTCCCAGCACCCATTTGGTGGCTTACAACCAATTATCTGTAACTCCAGTTCTAGGGCCTCTGCAACTCTTTTCTGACTTTTCCAGGTACCAGGCACATACATGGTGCACATACATGCATGCAAGCAAAACATAGAAAATAAAATAAATAAAAAATAAAATAAAATAAAATAAAATAGCAAATCCTCAAGGACCCATTGGATGACCCCTTAGAAATTGACCACTACCTAAGCTGATGCATGGAGCACTAGAATTCTAAATTCTTAAGTTTGAATTCCATCAGCTCTCATCTTCACTATTGTTCCTAATATTACACCCATTAGAAAGAATAGAGGCTACTCGTTGATATGTAAGTACAGACCACGGTAGAGAAAGTGCAAGAGGAACCAGGGATGTCATATTGTGCCAGAAAGGAAGAATACTACAAAAGATTCTTAGGGTTATACCAGGTTAAAGAGGCCCCCTTCTGGACAAAGATGGGAAGACATGAGAATTAATGTTATCAATGGATTCGTAAGCATTGAGTGTGTTGAAATCCACCAACTTATGAAAATGATTAGAAATATTAAATTCAGTCTCCTTTGAAAGATACCAGGGAAACAAATATTTTGACAAGCAGCAAATAAAGGAGTTAAGCATTGAACTCATCATCCCTTTGGGAACCGCATGCTTCTGAAGCAAGGAGTAGATAAAGTAACGTTTCTGTCTATAGAAATATTTCTTCTAACAAAAGACTAAAGAATCACAGTACCCCACTTCGTAATTCCTAATGGGATAACACATCTTGGAAATGCCTGTGGCTGCTCATACCACAAGAAAGAAAACAGGATTTTATGTTTCCTGATGAAGATGCTTTGCCATCTATGCTCCTTTGCTGCTAAAACCATTAAAAATAAATCTGAGAAAATTTTGGATCCTATTAATTAACCTTAAATATAAGATAAACATGCTAGCTTGATGAGAATGCAGTTAATGACATCCAAGCTATGTGGAATGTCTATGGAATGGGCCCTTTTGATTAAAAGTGACTGAGATATAAACTAATGACAAGATGTACATCCTACTTTCATCTTCGTGAGACCCAACGTTTATAAAAATTTGTTTAAAAAATTACAAAAGTCATTTGAGAAGTTTATAAACAGCGAATTTCAGCATTGGTTAGGCATTTGGTAACGATAAGGAATTGCTGTAAAAATATATAGGTGCCATAATAGTGTTTTTGCTAGTTGTTTGGAAAGTTTCTTGTGTTTTGAAAATAAATTGTAATATTTTCAGATTAAGATGGATGAAGTTTGAGATTGGCCTCATAACAATGCAGGATCAGGGCAACAACTGACTAGGAATGATGGTAAAATGAAGTTGGTCAGGAACTGTTTTTTTTTTTGTTTGTTTTTTTTTTTTCCCTGAAAATTTAGGTGGTGGAAGGCTTTATATACATTTGAGCTTTGGGATTAAAAATGTACTAGCTAATAATTAAACACATTTTAAATTCAAAACTTCCCTCTCTCTTTTCAGATGGCGAGACAAAGGTTTAAAAAGTTCAGCAAGTTGGAACTGATTCTCATTGTCCTGCTGCTTGTGTTGTTCATCGTCGCTGTGGTTCTGATCGTGCTCTTAGCCACTTCCACACAATCAAATGGTAACGAGTGACCCCCAGTCTCTCCCATATCAGAGCAAACTCACCACGGACGGTAGAGAAGTCACACTTTTATATTGCTTCGTGTATGTAAGAATGTGGATGTGAATGTGTGCAGACTGTACGTATCTTACTGAATATCTACAAACCATGGCAGGTCAATAGATAGTAGGCTTAAATTCTGAAACCTCCATTTCCACATTTAACTAGTGCACTGGATCCAGCTCTACACTTGACTTAACATTTGTATTAGCTGAATATAATAAAATGATTATAATTCTGTTAATATTGATATTGGACAACATGCTATGTAAAAGGAAATAATGTGCATATAATTTGCTATATATCAATTCAACTATTTAAGGCCCAAAATTGGTTCTTAAAAACCTACTCATGTTATTTTTATCAAAAATTTTTTGAGCTGATATATCTCAAAAGGTTGGCTAAAGTGTGCTGAATGATCCAGGCTTTCCTATCTGCCTCACACAGGAATCGCTTCTGTGGGAACCAGGCAGCGAAGGGCCAGCTTGTGATTGCAGCCAAACCAGTTTTTGTCCATTTTACTCAATCCCCAGCTACATCAATTTTTTCTTTTTCAGAAAGTAAGATTAGACTCTTAAAGGTCATTTAACTTTTAAAGTTCCATGATCCTGAAGGGGGAGCTAAAGCCTTATGCAGAAGCCTGTCCAAACACAATTTGTTTAATACATCGGTTTTTTTGAACTGGAACCCCAGTGCAAAGAAAAACAACTAGAAATAGCATTTTCTTGTTATAATGTCATTGTTTATTAAGATAGCACTGTAAATAAAGCTTCTTCCCTATGTCAGAGTGCAGTAAGAATGCCCTTTCTGTTTTACTGATCTTTACATTAGAAATCAAAGTTTTGAGCCCTGGGGTAGTTTCTAGACTTGTGGATTCCTTTAAGTGTTTTGTCACTTGGGAGTTTATAATTACAAAAGAATGCCACCACTCAGAGGTGTTCTAAGGGACTAGAGATTGCCCCAGAAAACAGAATTGAAGTTGCTGTGCTTAAGACAGCAAGCATGTTTACTGTACTTTTCTGTGTATAGCTCCTGCAGGGGTCGGCAGACTCTTCTATAAGGGCCAGAGAATTAGTATTCCCCCAACGATGGTTCAGTAGCAAAAGGTACTTGCTGCCAAACCTGATGATCTGAGAATGATCTCTGGAACTCACATGATGGAAAGAGAGAACTGACTTGTTTGGGCTGTCCTTTGACCTTCAATCAGTCTTTAGATTGACTGACTCATATGGTTTCTGTTATCATGTGTACTATTACCATCGCAGCACGAAGTAGCTATCAATAAATGAGCATATTTGTGTTCCCGCGATACTTCATTTACAGAGGCAGGTTTTGACCTAATTTGACCGACAGGATATGGTTTACTGACGTAGCCTAAAATCAAGTTGGTGTCCAGTTTTACAAGCTTCTACTGACTGAGGACTTTCTCTTGTATGTACCATGTTTCAGGGGAACTCCAGCAAAGAAGGAGATGATGTTGGTACGCACAGAGATAAATACAGTTAGCAAGAACAAAATAAGGTGTTATAAAGTAAAAATGAAGAACTTTAAACACATGGAACTAGAGCTCAGTCAGTAGAAGAATTAATAGGGTTGGAACTGCTGAGAAACCTGGTCCTGTTGAATGCCTGTGGTCATAATTCTAACCATTTTATGTCTACTTTTGTGATATGACAATCCTAGATCCTGACACAACTGCCACTCCCGATCCTACAACCACAAGAACCACTCTTAACCCGCCCAGTTGCCCAGTGCTAAGTGAACTGGAACGGATAAGTTGCATACCTGACAAGTTACCTGATAAGGTTTGTGCTGTGTGTCTTGTTTTCACCTAAGAATTCACAACACACTGCAGTTTCTTCTCTTCCTTTCCTCTCATTCCCTCTCTTTGTTCGCCTCCTTCTCTTTCTCCTCCTCCTTTCTCTCCTCCTCTTCTTCCTCTTGTTTTCTTTTTTCCCATTTCATGAAAGCTGTGTGTATGGCGGTATTAGTAGCTCACATAAATTAAACTGCATTCATGTTTGTATGGTCATGTAGCCTCAAGGGAAGAAGAGCTAGAATACACCCTTGGGTTTGCCAGGCTCAGCAAGTTGTATCAGAATTTCAGATAAACAATGGCCATGTTTTTAGGGTAAGTATGTTCCATGTAAGGTTTTAGACTTAGTGAAAGTGTGTTTATCTTTTTTCACGTGGCTCCTCCTGTTTGCAGTCCTCAACTCTTTCACTGCCTCTCTTCGTGCCAGCATTCTGTCATCTCAAAAGGTTATCTATGAACTACAATAAAAAAGTCGTGCATGTGCACAAAGCATGATTTAACGTAAGGACAAAGTCTCAAGAGTTGAACTTTGGAAGGAAGAAGGTAATTGATGTCAGAGTAAAGAGCTTGCAAGGACATGGCACTTTAGTCCAGCATTTCTATATCATTAGCTTATGCACATTTGAGAGTATCATGATAATAAATAAAAATGACCTGCCATTTACATTTTGAGAATCAGAATGCTATCTAAATGAAAACAGAGTCCAACCTTCTGAGTGAAGTCCACTCAAGTGCAACAACAGATTAGCATCAAACGCACAGTGGATGCTTGTGGCACGTGTTTCTTGGACACATGTGGCAGCTACTTTGTTCTCCCAGTCCTGGAGTGATCTGTGATGTTCTAGAAAGTCACTGCCCCCACTCCCGGGCCCTAGTGGATTACTGTTAATGAGAGGATGGGGTGCAATAGGGGTGGGCAGGTCATGGGAGAGAGAGGTATCCCAACTGTCCCTTTGCTTATCTCAGGCAGTAGGCAAAAGTAAATAACTAAAAACATGAAGGTACCTGATAAATGAAATCTCAACAAGAAATCATGTCCAAATACCCTTATGTATGGTGTTTTATGGCCCGACATTTGATAGATATTTATCCCCCCTTTCCAGGAGCTCTTTATTGTTACATAGACTGTGTAAACAGGAACATGGCTGGGATCTGTTGGTGGAGAGGCAAGGAGATCAGCATGATTGATCAGAATGCTGGAAGAGAATATGAGAAAAAGAGAAGAGGAGGTCTTGGACGAAATAGCAGAACTCAGAAGTCAGAAGGGAAAGGTGTTTGAGTGTGATATGTTATAGCTAGCAACAGCCACTGGGGCTGAGGAAAGGTAGATAAAGATAATAGGGACAAAAAAGGGAAGGAGAGAATGAGAGATTCAGAGAAAGGTAAAAGAACACAGAAGGGAGAATGAAAGAAAAGCACCTTGGGTATGGGGCTGAAACTGAAGATAAGTGAGAAAGTCATCAAAGCTGCACTGAGTGGGGTGGGGAGCTAGGTTGTTGAGCTGAACCATTCTGAATAGTGCAGAGAGGGGAAGAGTGTCTGGGAAGACTGCTAAGACTCCAAGGTACATCGATGACTCCTGAGGACTGTCTGTCTGTGCTTTATTGTGGAATGGACAGCTATGGTCTAGATGTGTTTTACCAATGCAACATATTTTTTTTTTTTGCACTGGGTTTGTAGAAAGTTGATTCAAATCAAAGAATTTGTTAGTGTCACCTTATTCTAGGAAATGAATTATTAGGCAGCTCCCAGAAGCAGGCCATTTCTTAACTATGCTATCCTTACAGTATTTCATCTTGTTACAGGATATTGCTGAACTTCAAATGTCATCACTGCCACAGTAATGTTTGCATACTGCTGTTTTAATACACTATTATAATTCTTTGCAGTCAAGGTGTGGTTCAGAAAGGGGGCTATTAGATTTTCTAACATGATGCGCCCATCCGAATAACCATGTGATCTTTATGTTCATCTATTGTCTTGCTTCTCTTTTGCCCAGTTGGAGGGAAATACTGTCATTTTAAATTGTCTGTTTTCTCATAGGAGAGGTATCTAAGCTTATGTGTTACAGTTGCTATGTGACCTGTGCACTGTATGTTGATCTAGTGGTCTAGGTTATTGCTGAGGGGCTGAATGTATGGATGGTTTATGTGTTGTGTATCTTAAAAGGTTGTATAGAGGTGGGTAGGATGGGGTGATGAACCCAGAAGACAGACTAAGTGGAAGGTTGCATTGCTGAGGCTGTTGCTGTTTATTTTTTCCCTCCCATCTCCTCTGTCTTAGGATAACAAGAAAACTGACAATATAAATGTCTTTGAAGGTGACTTTGGTTGTAGATAGAATTATTTCTTGTTCTTTCTAAAAATGTGTTCCTAAGATTTATTTTATGTGTATAGTGCACAGATGTGTGTGCATCATGTGCATGCCTGATGCCCTGAGAGGTCCTAAGCAGTGTTAGAGCCCCTGGAACTGGAGTTGAAGATGGTTGTTAGCTGTCATGTGGGTGCTGGGGACTGAGAAACTGAGTCCTCTGCAAAAGCACAAGTGTGTTAACCACTCAGACATCTCCCCAGCCCCTTATTTCTTACTAGTTATTTAACCTTATTGTTATTTATTATTATTATTATTATTATTATTATTATTATCATTATTAATTGTTTCGTTTTTTTGAGACAGAGTTTGTCTGTGTAGGCCTAGTTGTCCTGGAGCTAGCTTTGTAGACTAGGTTGGCCTCGAACTCACAGAGATCTGCCTACCTCTGCCTCCTGAGTGCTGGGATTGAGGTGTGCACTACCACACCAGGTCTTGTTTCTTGCTCTTAGTGGGGGTGGTGGTGGTGGGTATCTGTGTCTAGGATTGGAGACAACTCTGAGTCCCGTTAGGAGAATTTTTAAAATTTATTTTGTTTTTTACTTCTTACTGATTTTGTTACATGTATACACATGTATACAATATATACCTATTTTACAATTTATTTTTGAACAGATTAGGCTCTTAGATTCTTTTTTTAAAAAGTTATTTATTCTTTGAGAATTTCATAATGTATTCTTTTTCCTACAGTTTAACTTTTTTTTTTGGGTTAGGATATTTTTTATTGAAAATAAGTTTTTTAATATGGTATATTCTGATTATAGCTTACTCTCCCCCAATTCCTCCCAGATTCTTCACACTTTCCTACCAACACAAATCCACATCATTTCTTTCTCTATCTTATTATGATATAAACAGGTATCTAAAAATAATAAAATAAAATGAAAAAAATAAGAGCAAAGAAACAGAATAGGACAAAACAAACAAACAAACAAACAAACAACAAAGGAGGAATGAAGAAGCTTAAAAACACATGTAGATACAGAGACATACACATTCACCTACGTAGAAATCTCATAAAAGCACTAAACTAGAAACTGTAACATATATGCAAGGAAAAAAGCTCCCCCCTCCCCAAAGCATTTTGAGACAAAGAATCTCTAAAATGCCACTGAGTTCTTTTTGTGTTGGCCATCTATTGCTGGGAATGGAGCCTTGCCCTTAAGACTAGTTTGTATAACCAGTGAGACTCCATTGGAGAAAACTAATTTTTCATTTGTGAGTGGTTATCAACTGGAAACAGCTCTGAGTTGGGGATGGGGGTATGTGTCCACTTCCCCTCTCAACAGTGGGACCCTATCAGGTCTAGACCTGTGCAGGCCCTGGGCATGCTGCCACAGTCGCTGTGAGTTCATAGCTGCATTGGTCCTGCTGTGTTTAGAAGGCCTTGTTTTCTTGGTGTTGTGCATTCCCTCTGGCTCTTACGCTCTTTCTGCTTTCTCTTTCTCAGGGTTCCCTGAGCTGTGAGGGGAGGGAATTGATGGGGGCATCGCAATGAGGACTGAGTGTTCCAAGGTCTCTCATTCTCTGAACCTTGTCCAGCTGTGGGTCTCTGCATTTATTCCCATCTACTGAAGGAGGAAGCTTCTCGGATGATGGCTGAGCAAGACACTGATCTATGAGATTAGGAGAATGTCATGATGGCTAATTCCTTTATGGCTACATTCCTTTAGCACTGCATTTCCATTCCCAGCATCACTGCTAGACCTCCATCACTCCAGGGACCTCCTTGAATCTCTTCTGAATGCATTTTCTCCTCTTAGTCTGCTTACACACGCACTAAAACTGGTCCCTGCACATACCCAACACTGTTACTTTTATCAGTTCAGTCTGTGTATGAGGTCAAGTTCAAATATTTTGTTCTATTATTGCAGATTGTTTAACTCTCTTATACCTTTGTAATCCACGTGCAGATTTAAGAGACAGCCATTGACATGGATTTCCATCATTCAAGATTGCTTCTATCTATCTATCTATCTATCTATCTATCTATCTATCTATCTATCTATCTATTTATCTATCTATCTATCAATCATCTATCTATCTATTTATTTATTTACTCACTTATTTATTTATTTACATTGCAGGTTTATTTATTTATTTTATGTGTGTATGTGTTTGTGTGTTGATGTGCTTCTGTGTACATGTGGAGGTCAGAGGACAGCTTGTGAGAGTTTGTTCTTTCCTCCCAACATGTGGGTCCTAGGACTGAACTCAGGTTTTCAGGCTTGGCCGCAAGCTCTTTTAGCTGTTGAGTTACTCAGGAGTGTGCCTTAAAAACAATTCATTGTGTGCTGCCTCTCAATTTCATTCTGTGATTTAAAGTGTTTTTTTTTTTCTCCACATATTTTGATTCTTCTTTCTTGGGTATGTGCCATATCTGGCCTGTGATATCTTCCTTGTGGACTGCAGGCTTCGTATCAGCTGGGAGGCTGTACCCCCCCACCCCCTGGACTGAGCTCTTTAGCCAGGGCTGAACTGCAGATCAGATTTAAGAGACAGCCGTTGACATGGATTTCAAGTCCATCATTTATAAGGCAGGGCACAATTCCCCTCCTTCTTGATACAGTTCCAGATTTTATTTATGGCAGGGAACAGAAATGTTTAGCTCAAGTCCAGATATTTAGCTCAGGGAAAAGATATTAAGTAATAAATTTAAACACTTTAATTTTTCAGGGTTAGAGTTCTTGTGATTATATGGGAGAACAAATTTCCATACTTAGCACAAGCTTCCATACTCTAAATTCCTATGAGAGATGTTTAATCTGAATGCAGTTGACATGGATTTTCCATAAGCAGCAATGATAATCCCTATATATTAGAAAGGCTAACTTTTAATATTCAGAAGTGTTGTTATATTTTACAGAATACACACTTTGCAAGTTACTTATCAATTCTGAATTTGGCTTATGACATCCTTTTCCACATTCCAGTTTCTTATCAATGTATTTAAGTGATCATGTTTTATGACTTACTAACAAAGATAGCATGATTTGCTGATATGATTACGAGCCTCCGCCTAAAAATTACTCTGGATTTACACAACATCAGCTCATCGCCATTAGTTGTTTCTAGGAAGAACAGTGAGCTACAAAGTCCCAGAAATCGACCTGAGTTTGGACCATGTTCGGACATAGGACAGAAGCACATCAGAGAAACGGAGCTCTTGCCTGGGTTCTCAGCCTGATTCTGCTTTGAGGAACTCTGACTGGACAGAACTAGAGTGTTGTCACATTTCTTTGCCTGCTGTTTCAAATCCTTATCAGCCAGGGAGACAATGTGTATTCGGATAAACATATTAATTAAGCAGTGATTATTAGACACCATTAAATTGTGATTATGAATACTTTAAAGATGTATTCTCTAACCTTTGAGAATTTCATACATGTATAATTTGACCATATTTACTTCCCTCTCCAACTCTTTTCAGATGTCCTCATGTTCCCCCCTCCCAAATCATATCTTATCTCCCCCCACTTCCCTCTATTGATTAAAAACTTTAAAATTATAATCTCAAAGGTCGTGGGAAATAGTCTCTGAAAATACCCTGTAGTCTGATTTGGAGACTTGAAAGTCTGGATATAGACATGGCAGAGAAGGTATATTTCTATAAAATTCTGCTATCAGATCTTACCTTGGCATGGAAGAAAGTGGCCATGTTAACTTTTAAAACCTTACTCAAGATGCACATGTTGAATAATGCATAAAATAGTCTATGGTCAATATATTTCCATCATTCAAGATTACTTCTATTTATTTATTTATTTACTTATTTATTCATTTATTTACTCATTTGTTTTTACTGCAGGTTTATTTATTTATTTTATGTGTGTATGTGTTTGTGTGTTGATGTGCTTCTGTGTACATGTGGAGGTCAGAGGACAGCTTGTGAGAGTTTGTTCTCTCCTCCCAACATGTGGGTCCTAGGACTGAACTCAGGTTTTCAAGCTTGGCCGCAAGCTCTTTCAGCTGTTGAGCCATCTTGCTGGCTCAAGATTGATTTTGTTAGTTTATTTTTAATTTTTGCAAAGTTGCTGTACATACGAATGACCAGGGACTGTTTTGGTGAGTACAGATTGATTAGAGTTCCTTTATTACTGAGTACTTTAACTTCTAAAATTCCTGCTTCTGCTAGAAAACGGGACACTTCTCTTTAGAGAGATTCACTCGCTCCATGGTTTTGCTCACAACATCAGGTTGTCCTAGCCCTACAAACAATAGGAGTGTCTTCAGTGTGAAGCCCACGACAGCAGAGCACTGACTGGAGTGTATCTTGGGCTTCTATTCTCCTTAGCTCAATGATGTAGCTATTCAGTAAAGTGCTGGGTGACTGTGAGCCCTCTGCTTAGCACCCAGTCCGCAGTCTCTGGGTTTGACGAAATATTACTGTCTTAATAAATTTTGTGTTGCTGTAGCAGAATACTGAAGACTGGGTAAGTTATAAAGAACAGAAGTTTATTTCTCATAGTTCTGGATGCTGGGAAGTTCATAGTCACACTGATGTAGGTCCTCTTGCTACATGCTCACAGGGAGAGAAGAGAAAAGGCATTGGATCCCATTCACAAGGTAGAGATGTCAATTTTTGATCACTGATGTTAAGGGGCCCCTTTACATCATCACAATGGCAGCTCCTGAACTCTGGGGTGGACACTTTCAACAAACATGGCACTGAAACCTGCTTCCTTAGACCATGTCTTCTCTGTTTAGGTAATCTTGTGTGTGGTGCATGTGTATGGATGCCAGAGGAGGATGCCAGGCCCTGCTTTACCAGCCTCACTTTATTCCCTTGAGACAGGTTCTCTCATTGAACCTGAAACTAGGTTGGTAACCAACATACCCAAGAATCCTGTTGTCTGTCCCCACAGCACTGGAGTCACAGATACATGTGGGTATGCCTGGATTATATTGTGGCTTGAGGAATTCAGATTCCTTATTTTTACGCAGTAAGACTTCTTGTGCAGTGGCTCATCTCCCAGCCCTCCCATGTATTGGTGAGAAACAAACTACTCCAAATTTAGTGGCACAAAAATACACTTATATTGTCACTCATGATTTTATGGGGTAGAAACACATGCAGGATTTGACTTGATCTCTTCTATCCTGAGTGCTGTTGGCTGCAGTATCTTACTGGCTTCTCCTGGTGGCTGATCAATTCTGGTGAAGAGATTCAAGATGAGTTCACTCATGCATCTGGCACCTTGACCAAAACAACTGTGAGGATATTCCTACTTGGGGACTTTCCCCGCTTCATGAGGTCTCAGAGACTCTCTTAGAGGTCTCTTCATTGGGCAGGGGAATTGGATTTCTTCCATGACAACTCAGGGCCGCAAGAGATGTGGGACAAGCCTGCTTATATTCTTAAGCTAGGCTCAGGAGCGGCATTGTGCAGTCTGTTGAGCAAATCTGTCATAGGCCATTCAGACTCAATGGGAAGAGCCACCTCCACCTCTTTATGTCATTCCCGATAATATTAAGCTCTAGGTTTACTTTTTCTTTCCCATCAACTTTTAGTATGGAATACTTGTTTATTTCTCCTCTTCTATCACTCTTAAATGTCAAGACAAGTAAGAGCTGGGCAGAGTAGAGACTCATTTCATTTTAAAACAGGGGCTTCAGGATTTGATTTCTCTGCACCTGTAAGTTCAGTCATCTGTGTGTTGGTGCTAAAGCCTAAATCCAGTTACCCAGGACCCCATGGACAAAACACCTGCAGATGCTAAGTGCCTTGTATAAATGATGTGCCATTCATAGAGCACTGTCACATGTCTTCCTTTATACTACTAGACTTACATTCCTAGTCATGGTTAGATTATTTGAGCTGCCTATTCTAATGTAAGTGCTAGGTATTGTCATGTTCTGTGTTAGGGGATAATGACAAGAAAATAAACTGTGTTCAATACAGATGTATTTGTTTAAAATATTTTGATCCAAGTTTGTTAAATTCTTGGACGTGAAAACTTGTGGATACAGGGGGCTGAATATATGTGTAGTACGTTAAAAAGTAAAATGGCTTTACATTTTTTGTCTACATTTTATTAGTTACTCAGGAGTGTGCCTTAAAAACAATTCATTGTGTGCTGCCTCTCAATTTCATTCTGTGATTTAAAGTGGTTTTTTTTTCTCCATATATTTTGATTCTTCTTTCTTGGGTATGTGCCATATCTGGCCTGTGATATCTTCCTTGTGGACTGCAGGCTTCGTATCAGCTGGGAGGCTGTACCCCCAGGACTGAGTTTAGGAAGCCTTATCGAACATGAATGCTGCTGTTTACACATTGTTCTTCTCTTTTGCTTGTCTTCAGTGATTTTGTGAGCTTACATTTCAGAAGCATCTGCTATAGGGAGGTTTTCCACTGACTTGTTTCTTTAAGTATAATTTCCTTTCTCCCTCTTTTTAGCACATTAACTGTCTGAAGCAAAGGGCTTCGTAATGGCGTTTGTCTACTCACTCCCTCTGCTATATTCTCATCCCTCTTCCTCTTGTGTCCTCCCCCTTCACATCTTAAAGAGTTCCCCTTTCATTTTTATGTCCTTTCCCCCATTAATTCCACACAGAAGAAAAAATGTTCAATACTCATGTTGGTGAATCCTGTGTCTTTGTTTGTTTTTTTATTTGTTTATTTTTTGAGGCAGTGTCTCATGTATCCAGCATGGCGTGACCTTGACTTCATGGTAGCTGAGGATGACCTTGAATTTCTGATTTTTCTAGTTCGGTACCCTAGTGTTGGGATTATAAGCCTAAATAACGGTGCTTGGAACGTGATGCCGATGACGGGGACTGAAGCTAGGGCTCTGTTGCATGCTGGACAGGCACTCCACCAACTGAGCCGCAACACCATGAAGTCTTCAGCTATTCAAGCTACACGCTAGCTGACATGACCACTTTCCCTAAGGATTTCTTCTTTCTGCACATGCACCACTCTCTCTTCCTTCATTCCTTACTGGGGACTGAAGGTTTCCTCCCTCATCCTGGTTTTTCCCTCCCTGGTGTGTTAGTTACTGTTTGGGCAATGTCTGCTAAACTTTAATCCTCATATTGAACTTAGTGTTTTGTTTCTGAAGCCTACGTTCTTTCTGTGTGCTTTTATCCTCCCAAGTCACTGTTCTGGTGCCATAGCATCCCTCTGCAGTTGTTTCCTGGGTGTCCCATACCTTCAAAGACCATTCCCTGTGAATCTTGCCTGGTCTCTCCTTCCACTGCTCACTATTGCTCAGCTCCACTGCAGTAGCTGGTGTTTCAGAGTCGACCAGCAGAGGCCATTTATGTTCTTGTTCCTCTGCCTCTCTGATCTTTGTTCTTTCCAGTTTAGTGAAAAATTATTAAGCTCTGGTTATATATAAAGTCACCCCACTTAACATCCTTCCAAGCACCTTTGCCTTTTCCATCTGTAATCTGTTTCATCTGAGTATGCTTTGAAAGGAAGAAATAAAGCCGCAACTTCTGATTAAAGTTTACATCACAGTAAAATTATCCCTGTAGGAATATGGGCCACATGTAGATGTCTTTTTTTTTTCACTTTCCAAACAGATTGGGCATTTTACTTCAGAAATTTAAGATCTGGAATGTTCCAAAAAAAAAAAAAACTACAAGGTTTTGGGTACCAACATGATGCTACAAGTGGAAATCCTCATGCAATGAAACATTGTTTCATAGAAAAAATATTTACACATATTTTACAAGTGCTGGGGATCTAGTTGGGTGGTAGAGTGCTTGCCTACCATGCAGGAAGTTCTAGGTTTAATGCCAGCACTGCAAAAACAAACAAGCAAGCAAACAAACAAACAAATAAAAAACAGGCAGGGGGGATCCAAAAAGTATTGCACCTTCAGGTTATGTATCTTACCTATAAAAACCTGTGTTTAGAGGGTTCTATCTTCAAAAAATGTTATCATGTAAATATAAATAATCCAAAAGTCTGAAGAGGAATCTAAAGTTGAAACCACTTCTTATTCTTATTCTAAGCCTTTTGGATAAGGGATACTTAACCTGTATTGGTTGTCAGTATAAAAATTAGTATTCAGTTAAATGTAATTATTTATATATCTCACTATTTTTTAACTTGACATCTGCTAGACATTGACATATTTTCATTAACACATATCTAGTGATACTCATAGGAAAAAGAAAAGGACAAGTTTTGGCTTTGATTTCTCAGTTGTTAAGAAGCCCTTGGCAGGGTTTCACATCTGTAACCCTCTACTCTGTGGATTCTGAGTTCCATATCTGTAAGGCATTGTGACAGGATGTATTAGTCATCCCCTGCTACGTAGCAAATTATCCAAAAGATAATGGTTTAATGGAACAAGCCTATATTCTCAATTGAAAATCTGGCTGGCTTTGGTTTGGTTGGGTAACTCCATCTTTGAGATTCTCAGAAACCACACACAAGCGAAGGAGTCTTCTGAGATCACATGGATCCTTTTAGCTTACCGATGTGGGTTATTTTCATGACTCTTCTCTGTGGAGTTGTTATACTGAGAACCCTGCCTTGAGTTCCTCACCATGTGGTCCCTTCCATGATATAACAGCTTGCTTTTCCCTGGTAGGTGCTCCAATGGAGAAAGGGAAGGAGAATGAACAAGACCAAAGCTACCTTGTGTCTGTGGTCTAAGCTGGGGTGTGTCATCCATGGTTGCCTATTAACTGCAGGACACTAGCCCCAAGCCCGCACATGCAAGGAGAGATTTCTTTGTACTGTTTAATGTTTATTCTGAATGTTTCTCCAAAATTAGATGCACTAGGAAAGAGAATGTATTCATTTTAGCTTCCATTTAACTCACATATCAATTTCGGTATAGGCAGGCATCTTCCTTAAGGCAAAACTATACTCCATTTGGTTTGTCAAGGAAAGATTACTTTCTGTCTCGGGAGGAGTTGAAATTATATATATATATGTGTGTGTGTGTGTGTGTGTGTGTGTGTGTGTGTGTGTGTGTGTATGTGTGTGTGTGTATGTGCAATATAAATACAGATGTGTAATGTATATGTTTAAAAGCATTCTTCCTCAAGCCTTTAAACAAATAGTATGGTCTTTCCACCTAGTCCTTCTGAAAGTTCCAACAAGATAGACCTGGGGACACCCTTAGACATGATCTGTCCTGACTTTACACCTTGCATTCTGCTGTTGCATTTGCTGTACTGAGTATATTTAGTTCATACACAGAGATCCCAAACAAATGCTGACACCCCTGCACTGCAATGCAGTAAATTAACAACAAATGAAGTCAAATCAAGATTGGCTTGGTTTGAAAGTGTCTGAGGAGAGTCTTTTTCTGTTTTTCATTCAAAGGTAATACACATGAAGCTCCGTTTATAATTTTGGGATACTGGTGATATAACTATATCATGGTTTAGGATTTTAAGAGATATTTACCAGCTTTTGTGTGTGAAGCATACATTGCCTCCTACACCAGAAGAAGAGAGCTGGCAAGGAGAACTGCAGAAGTTCTCCCACTTGGTGTCAGGTCTTGTTGGTAAAAGTGAATTGCTGCTCTCACAATCTCAAATGGGCTAATTTGCATTTCCTAAAATGTAGTGCACTAAATGGAATTAATAGTCTAATCTCTGTTCCAGGACACGTGTGACCAGCGTGGCTGCTGCTGGGATCCTCAGGGAGCCGCTAATGTTTCTTGCTACTATTCCAGGAATCATGGCTACCAAATGGAGAGTGATCCTGTGTTTACAAATGCAGGTAGGCTGAGGGTAGAACCTTAGACCTGGAGGCTTGGCTCCATCCTAGGGGACACCTGTAGTAGCACATAGAGTACTGACTACTCTGTTGTCACACTTTATATGTGACAGAGGTGGGCACAGGTCTTGTCAGTGATTAGGTCTTATTTTGGCATCAAGCAGTAATCACCCTCTGCCCCAGGAATTCAGAGACCATGTCCTGTTTCTGGTTTTATTTTTCTCTTTGTATATAAAGATTTATGTATTTTCTTTCTTTTTTGTATAAAAAGATTTATTCATTTTCTTTATTCTTCTCTTATCCAATACATCTCATGCCTCCTTTCCTCTCAATCCCCTCCCCCAGATTTACTGCTTTTCCATTTCCCTATAGAAAAGAGCAGGCCTTCCAGTGATATCAACTGAACTTGGCATAACAAATTAAAATAAGACTAGCCATAAATCCTCATATAAAAGCTGGACAAGGCAACCAAGTAGAAGGAAAAGTGTCCCAAGAGCAGGTAAAAGACTCAGAGACACCCCCACTCTCACTATTAGGAGTTCAACCAAAATCCCAAGCTATACAACCACAGTTTGTATGCAGAGGTCTGTCTTCACTTTTATGCACCTTCATGACTTTATATAATCATCATGACCATTTTGGTTCCCAAATTTATTATTTATAAAGTGTGAAATATAAAAATAACAATAATGTCCAAGATTCTTTGCAACCTTATTCTGGTGTAATTTTTATGAAATGGAAACAGTTACAAATTTATAAGCATACTTTAGAAGTTACCTAGTTAACATCAGTCTTCATGAGCTAATATTCTTACCCCTAAACAAAGAGGATAACAATGAGCACTCTGGGATGAGGATGACAGTGGGCACCACCATGGGAAGGCTCCTAGTGTAAAGAAGGGGTGGGACTCTTCAACGTCTCAGCCTTCTCTTCACTTGCTGTTTAACTGAGGACATGACTCCGGTGAACAAGATGCTCTGTAACGTACTGAGTACATAACTGAGAAAGAATACTAACTGAGACCATAAAGGTGTTTGATCCACATGGGATGACTGATGATCAGGGAACATAACAGTTAGCCATTTGGGGCTGTGTTTTCACTCAGATCTTAGAGAAGAGGGTTGTATAATTTTGGATATAGTATTAACAGTACTTATCTTTAGGATCCAGTCCAAGGTGAGATGTGCATATCCATGAGGGGATATGTATCTATATCTTCTCTTCTTTGGAAGATAAAGGTTTCTGTTTGCCCCATTTGACCTAAAGTTTAGTTTTATGTGGCCACTATTTGAAAATTAACAGAACCAACTCTGAAAGCCTTTTCTCTTCTACATGTTAGGATTCACAGCCCAGTTGAAAAACTTGCCTTCTGCACCCCTGTTTGGAAATGACATTGAAAACGTCCTGCTCACAGTCGAGTACCAGACATCGAACCGCCTCCACTTCAAGGTTGTAGTTTGTTTTCTCCAAATCTTATACCGCATGAGTATTCTTATACCTCATAACTGCAATCCCTGCAGAGGAGAGCACTTTGCCAAGGGAAGGAGCTTTCTCTGTTGTAGTTGTTTGCCAAGGTCTTTGATGGCCTTCTTGCTGTGTGGTAACTTCCTCAATTCACATAGAGTTCACCAATGAGCTTGCAGTTTCCACTCATTTGTCCTAGATACCGTGGAAATCGTAGAAGGGATCGAAGTGCTACCACTGCTCTGAATTTTCTAGAGACAGCCTTCATAATCACAGTGTATCTCTACCTGAAGACTAATATATACCCAGCAGACAAACATATGAAGCTGGCAGTGTAACCAGCACATGACTTTAGACATAATGCCAGTTTGATCAGTGTCCAGTTTCCAGGACCATCTGCACAGGAAGCACTGGTGCTGGAGGGGCCACTGGTAGTTTTGAATGACAAGTCAGTTTTCATTTGGACTTTGTTTCTATTCATCTCTCTGTGCAGTTGACTGACCTAACCAAAGGAAGGTATGAAGTGCCTCATGAGCATGTGCAGCCCTTCAGTGGAAATGCTGCTCCTTCCTTGAACTACCAAGTTGAGGTCTCTAAACAGCCATTTGGCATCAAAGTCACCAGAAAAAGCAATAACCGTGTGCTGTAAGTTTTGGAAATTTATCAAGGGGGGTGGGAGTAGGAAGATAATGACAAGGGGAAGTGTGTAAGCTGCTGACCTTACTGTGTTCCAAATGTGTGTGTGTGTGTGTGTGTGTGTGTGTGTGTGTGTGTGAGAGAGAGAGAGAGAGAGAGAGAGAGAGAGAGAGAGAGAGAGAGAAATTCTTTCTTCCTTTTACTTTCTTCTATCTGAACATTTTTCTTTTCCCTTTCTCCTATCTGTCTAATCACGTGAGCACCAATCAACACTTACTAAATGTCTATGACCATTTTAAGTACAGTGCTCTGGTCATGTAGTAAGGTGTCTAAGGAACAGACATAAGGGTTGTACCACAATGGTACCTGGCCTGGAGATATTTTGCCTCTTGGTATCTATGGGAAAATGTCAGAGGAAAACTTAGAGAGGGACTATGGAGTCAGCGAGCTGTGAAGAGCCCTTGGACAAGCGGCTGTGTCCTTCTCACCCTACTTCTCACTCATGTCTGTGCTTCTGCCCTGTGTCTAGGTTTGACTCAAGTATTGGACCCCTCCTCTTCTCCGACCAGTTCCTGCAGCTCTCTACCCGACTGCCAAGTGCTAACGTATATGGCCTGGGTGAACACGTGCACCAGCAGTACCGGCATGACATGAATTGGAAGACCTGGTCCTTGTTTTCCAGGGACACAACTCCCAATGATGTAAGCTTTCAGGTTCCTTTCCTGTGAATATCACAACCTTAATCTTGAGTGTCACATGGCATTGCAGTTTAGAGGGAGAATCCGGAGTGACACTGCTTGGTTTTGCTTTTGAGATCTTCTCCTTATCAGTGATGTGATTCTGAGCAGGTTCTTACTGCTCTGGGTCTTCAATTCCTTATCTGTAAAATGAGGGTAATGTCAGGTGCTTAGCTAGATCAGTCCATGAGTGTGAAACTTAAAGTGGGGTTTATATACTCATCTTACAGGTTATAGTGAGGATTAAATGGCTGAGACATGTAAAGTATCAAGAAGAATACATGGCACACAGAATATGCTCAGTAGATTTCCCATTGAAATCAAGAGCCTGTGGTAAACTGTTTTTCAGGCAGGAGAGAGAGCGTCTTATCCCTTCTCTGTCTCACTTAAACACATGCTACCCAAACATCCATTAGACAAATGGAAAAATGTGTTGAGAGAGCAGCTTATAGGAACAGCTTATAGGGAGCAACTGGTGATGATGACCTAATCTGGAGCTTCTATCATGGGGCAGTGTGAACTTTCAACCACTTAGAGCTCCATATGGATGCTGATTTATATTAAAATTCAAATAGAACACTTGCATATGAGGTTAAGTTAGGATCAGATAGTCCTCTTTGAGAATAGAGATTCTATGAACAATAGTTTCAGAATCCATATCCTTTCCATATTTTAACAAAAGTCAAGATCTCCATATACATACTAGATTAATGGTCAGAGTCGGTGCATTATTTGAGAAAGCACCAACTTACTTGTTAACATCCTCTAAATAGAGACCTGAACTCATAAAATTCATCGACATCTTCATTGATCATGATGTGATGCTTAGACTAATTGTGAATGTTTGTTTTTTAATTGTCTTCCTACAGGAAGGAAATAACTTGTATGGCGTACAGACATTCTTCCTGTGCCTTGAAGATAGTAGTGGATTATCCTTTGGGGTGTTTCTGATGAACAGCAATGCCATGGGTAAAGGACAAAGGAATATTCCTAAACAAACAAGCATATAATGTATCAGAGCTCCTTTTATAGCACTATGGTTGAATGAATGAATCCCTTTCACAATGTTTAAACATGGTTGGCTGTGCTCTCTAGCTGTGACATCCCTACCTGGTTACCCATGGGATCTGTGTGCAAAGGATTCTCTCCTGAGTTCTCAACTCTCAAATCTCGTGGCCTCTTCTGGAATATTTGTTATTACAGAGTTAGGATAACTCTTCCTGTCATCTACTGTGAGACAGGATCTACCCACAGAGCATAACTCCTTCTTAGTCCTACATTAAGAGATCTTGACTGGCAGTTCCAGTACAGTCACTACAGGGGAAGAAGAGATGGATAAATATCTCCCAGGGTTGACGGTGGGCATAAGATATTGAGCCTAACTCTCCTAATTGATTATCATTGGATTAGATCAGTGTTATTCAAAGATGTAGCCCACACAGTCTTACATGTCCATACAAGATGAATATAGATATTGAGAATAAGCATTGATTTAACAGCCAAAGGTCTGCATAAGCCTTTTTCTCATAATTTATGCTCTTTTTATAGACATATCGGCTTGCAATAATTTAAGGATTAAGTAAGCAAGAAAGATCTAATTATTCACTATAGTTTTTGTTTTGTTTTGAGAAGCAGTCTAGATGATCCAAGATCATTCTAGAATACAAACAGCCCAAGAACAGACAAAAAGAATACATTGACTGTCCAGTTTCAGGTGGTTTTAAAAGGAATCACAAAAATGAGTTGAGTCAAGACTTAATGGGAAAGCTACAAGGCTCTAGGTTCTCTGTGTGAATTAGTCCTATATGACCTAAGAGTGCTTTCAGAAGACTCTGAGGCCCTCTATCCCTAGACACAGAACAAGGCTAGGAGACAACTTCTCAGGAGGGTGATTGGAGAGCAATGGGACTTGGCATTTATGATATCGTCTCTGACTTGCTTTACTTTGACTCTTCTTCACTGAGGCTAGTACTTCAGAGTGTCTAGCTGGGCTGTGTATTTACAGTAACAAAGTGTAGAACAGGAATGACAGGTTCAGAGAGATTTTTTTCTTCTACCCTCTAAGATTTAATTTTTGTGGGCCTGCAAACTAAACTGCCAGAAAGAGACCAGAAAGCAAAAGTCAGAGTTTATTTGCATATGCAAAGATTATACAGGCAGGTGTTCTGGGGTTGAGTAACTGAAAGGGATGATTGTAACTTGAAGCTTATACACCATCTTAACAGTGGCAGGCAAGGTGAGATGGGCATGGGTAGAGAACAAGTGTCAGGAAGGCAAGGTGAAATGAGCATGCACAGAATCTCAGGAGTAGCAGGCAAGGTGAAATGGGCATGCGCAGGAGAACACGTGTCAGGAAAGATACACAGGCCCGAAAACAGATGGGGGATGTGACATTCTTGTGACAGTATTTACTGATGTTCATTGTCTGAGAGGAGATTAGAGTTGCTTCCACGGAATGGATTTGTGACAGCTGAGTTATTTTGAGGAGCTCTGATTTTGGGTAACAATGGCCATCAGCCTCAAGTAACTATTGTGCTTCAGTGACTAATTCTGGATTCGTTTGTGAGGCTGGTTGTTCTTTAGACAGAGCCTGGGACAAGGCACAGGAGTTAGGCCATTCTAGTTTCCTGCTATTGACATTTGTTGCTGAACAAATATTTTAACTCTAATGTATGTAAGAATTTGTTTCTTTATATACAACATGTGGGGTACTAAAAATCACCTTACCAAAGTTCAGGTAGTTAGTGTCTATGGCTATAAATTTTGTAGTCATTTCAATAGAACAAATCCTAATTTTTATTTTCTTCTATTTTAATCTTTTAAGAGGTTACCCTTCAGCCTACTCCAGCAATCACATACCGCCCCATTGGGGGGATTCTGGACTTCTATGTCTTCTTGGGGAACACACCTGAGGAAGTTGTTCAAGAATATCTAGAGGTAAACATGAAATCATGGTTATGACAGGGAATCCTATGTACCAAACATTAAGAGATGTAAACTTAACACACACGTGTGAGTTAGACATGCCTGAGATGATACATTTCAGACATAGGACAGACCTTATATACACAAAGGAAATTTTTTTATAAAGTTTTTATGTTATAAAAATGTGAAAGGATATAAAGATACCAAAATGTGCCCTTACTCTTAAAAGGGAGATATAAAAGTTGACTGGCATTATAATGTTAATGAATCAATACACCAGAAAACTGAATATATTTTGTGCCCTAAACCAATGCATAAAACAGCTTTATCTTAAAAAGTATTGAGTTGTGAGATGAATTAATTGGTACAAGATGACTTGCTGCATGAGCATGAGGACCTGTGTTCAGATCCCCTGCAGTTCTGTAAAAAGCTGGGTGCAATGGCATATACTTGTAACCTCCCCATGGGGAGACAGAGACAGGACGATCCTTGGGGTGTGGTCGCCAGCCACTTATACAGTGGGGCTAATTAGCGAGCTCCAAGTTCAATGTGAGATCTTGCCTTCAAATTAAAGGAGAGGGTAATTAAGGAAGATATCCTACATAGACCTCTGTCCGCCACATGCAACGCCCCCCCCCCATGCATGTGCATACACACAATATTACTGACTTTCATTCCACATATTTATTTCAGCTCATCGGGCGGCCAACTCTGCCTTCATACTGGGCACTTGGGTTTCAGCTCAGCCGGTATGATTATGGAACCCTAGACAATATGAAGAAAGTTGTGGATCGAAACCGTGCAGCACAGCTCCCATATGTAAGTAAGCTTGAACATAGTTCTTCAAAATGAAATCCACAGAGGAACAGGAACAGCCTCTACCTTCTCCATACTTTCCCTCTTTGAGTTCTTTCCCCTTCTGGTAATAAAATGACTTTTGTGCATTTAGAATACTAGAGGATTTGTCAGATCAATCACTTGTTTTCAAAGAACTGTGGTTCTTTTCAGCAGGAAGTGGTACTTACAGACTAATAATACAGATGAGGCAGCAACCTGGTTTTCTGACTGTGTATTGTTTTATTAGTTCAATTTTCTCATGCTTATTGTCTTGACTGCATTTTTACAGAACTTAATTTTGAGTTAAGTTAATTTTGTCTTTAGCTCAGATTTTAGCTTATGCTTCTCCATATAGGTTTATTACTTTAGATATAGTCTTGGTTGAATTGTTTTGATTCAAAAATATCATGGCAGAGATTGACTATAAAAGTGATATGAGTTCTCCAAGACCTTGGTATAAAATTGATCCTCAGGTTTTGTGTGAGGTAATGCATAATGCAGGTCTTCCATCTTCCATCTCCCAACCCCTTATCAGTTAATAAATTTTAACAGATATTTTGAGAAGACATTGAAGAAGAGAAGAGTTAGGTAACACACACACACACACACACACACACACACACACGCACGCACGCACGCATGTATACACATGAAACTGGTTCAGGTCCAAATAATCTAATCTAACTGTTTTTTTTTTTTTTGGCACAGACACAGGTAAGAAACTGAAACTAAATTAGGGAAGTAGTTTCATTGTAACCATTTAGCTTGTTGGTGATAGAATTCACATTTAAGTAGATTTACCCCAAAGTCAAATGACAAGGTTGAGGTCCATTTGTTTTACAGTGGTGTTTTGGTGGCTGTTTACTAGTCAGTGGACAGGATTTGTCTTCTCGCACACTGTGATCATTTTGTATTTGAAATAGAACTTCAGTAGACCTTGGAATTGGGAAGAAAATGAGAAACTAGAATAGGTGGAAGAATGAGATTTTAAAAACACAGGGTGACTAGGGAAAGATAGTAAATGAGAGTTGTGCAAGACATTTGGGTAGGTGACTCCAGTCTTTGGCTGGCCTCTCTTGTCTTCCAGCCCTCAGGGACTATGGCTCTTGAGGTGAGAGGGAATGAGAGACAGGAACAGCAGAGGCAGAACTGAGGTGAGGAGAATAAGCCCAGCCATCAGAATAGTGAGAATGCCCATGTGGACTCATAGGCCTGGCTCATGTCTTCTTTACTCACTGCAGAATCCCATTTTCAACCCTAGTTAGGATATAAACCCCATTTATAGTAGTTAGCCAAAGGAACAGGGTCGCCATTTCCGATTGCCAGCATCTCTGTGCCTCTCTACTCTGTATGGTTCTTCTTACATACAGGCAGACATTGCCTTCCTGAGTAATCTGGGGGATGGGGGAAGAGGATTTCTTGGTGCACAGTGGAATAAGATGTGAAAAGAAATACTGAGAAATGGACCTGAAAATAATTCAGAGTTGCATATGGGCGTCCAGTCTTGAAAGTTCAAGAAGGAAGCATAGTGTACATGTTGTACTAAAATGTTTCTGCTTTGAGTGGCTGATTATGAATATTTCTATTATATTGGGGGCTGTAATGGGAAATGAGGCGTCTAGAAGACAGAAAGGGGGAATTAAAATAACTAGAATAATCCTGTTCTGTCTCCCTCTTCATTTCCTGGACATAGGCACAGTATAAACTTTGTTCCAGTGTCGCTATTTTCATATAAAACTAGGAAAGAATACACACGGATGGACTGTGGTAGAGGTAACAAAAATAGTTATTAGGATTATTATGATAGTGAAATGAGGAAGAAGGGAGAAGAAACATCCTCCTCCTCTCTTTCTCTTGTGTGTAGGGTGAGTTTTGTTTAGATAGCCCCAGTGGTTTGTCATAAATTGTGCAGTTAATCTGATATCAGGGGTGGGGCTGAGCCTTAGAGAGATAATGAGACAATTTGTTTTCCAAATTGCTCTTCAAAAAGATGTACTTGGACAACCAATAGCACTGCATTTAGATTCCAGCACAGGAGTTGGTTTTCATCTTAGATACTAATGGTGATAATTTGGTGATTCCCTTTAGCAGGAAAATTCATAGGCACTAAATCGTGGATGCTTGTATTCTTTCAGGATGTTCAGCATGCTGACATTGATTATATGGATCAGAGGAAGGACTTCACTTACGACCCAGTGAATTTTAAAGGCTTCCCAGAGTTTGTTAAGGAGCTACACAACAATGGGCAGAAACTTATTATCATTTTGGTATGCGCTTCCTTTTTAACTCTGAAATTAGGTGGTTGCTCATCCTTTTCATTATGTTCCCTTCTCCCTACTTGGCCTCCAGTGAAATGAAAATATGCCTTCAGCAACATTTGAATGTGCCTATTTTATTGGAGACTTTGTTGAGATTCAACCTTTAGCTTAAAGTAAGTTTTTTTTCATTGTGTTTTCTCGTTTCTTAGGATCCAGCCATTTCTAACAACTCTCTCCCAAGTGATCCCTATGGTCCATATGACAGAGGTTCAGCAATGAAAATCTGGGTGAATAGTTCTGACGGTGTAAATGCACTCATTGGAGAGGTAATTTAATATGGAAGTGGTGGCTCTGTCTCTGGCTGGATTGTGAGTGGTTGTGGATAAGTATGTGGTTGTCTGGTACATCTTCAAAGAACTTCGACATGCTGAGGATAAGCTTTTCTTTGCCTTTTCATACCCAAATGCCTACTATCTACTCCAGCTCTTACATGTTTTTCCCAGCCAGATCCATTCAATGACAACTCACTCACTGAGTGTCCATTTCCTTACCCTGTCCCCTCTTGCCACTACACTCCTGCTTCTCACATTGCTCCACTGAAACTGACATTAGTCACTGCCTACTAGGTAAATCCAATTGAAAAGGGTCATGCCACTCTTGACTCAGTTTCCTGTCAATGAATAATATACTTACCACTTTTTTCCCTGAAATCTTTTATTATCTTGTTTTTCATGAAGGTATTATTTTCTGCTTAACTTTTAATATCCACAATAGCCCTTTAAAATATAGTGTCCGAGGGAATTGGATAGAGAAAGAATAGAGAAAATTAAGTAATGTTAGAATCTATAGATTATAATGGGTCAATTGAAATTCATACAAAACATATCTTCATTTTCAATTCTTAGACCTGAAAGTAGGAGAAGCAACATGGAAATGTAAACCAGAGCTGAAGACTGGCAAACAAGACAGTGCTTTTATCCTCAGATTTACTCATTTAAATAGCCAATCAACATTTTTAAAATTAATTTTCTCAAGTGGCTTTTCATTTCAATTGAGAGTGATTGAGTCTCCATATTCTAAGTGATTTACTCTACAATGAGAAGACTTATGGCTTTCTACCTCTGTCTCCATGATCACGTTAGGAATTCCTACATAAAGTTCTTTGCTTATTCCACATTCACTTAATTTATTATCAGTGTTCTCTCTTTTTTTGTCTCCCACAGGTCTGGCCTGGAACAACTGTCTTTCCTGATTACACCAATCCCGAGTGTGCTGTTTGGTGGGCAAGAGAACTTGAGCTTTTCCACAAGGATGTGGAGTTTGATGGCATTTGGATTGTGAGTTTGAACACTTTGACCCATGGGGACATTTACAGTGTGTATCTCTGGCTATGTCTTTGAGTCATGGAGCATAGAAAGAAACTGAAAGCAAGTGTCAGAAAGCACACGATTGTTCAATTGTCAACTTGAGGCTTTTCTTTAGACATGATGACAGATTCATCAAACCGAAGTGCTCAGGTATAAGATACCTTCTGGAAGTATAAAGGAGCAATGTCTCATAAAATGTCAAATGAATATGGGTGTAATACAGCTGCTGTTGAATGAAATTTAGGCCCACAGTTGAAAATTTTCTATTTATAAAAGAACTGTAGAAAATTCAAATAATACAATCATCTAAAAAGATGACAGCAAAAATTCTGTAAAATGATGGCAACCAAAGATGTCTAAAATTAGTTTTGCTATCTACTCTTCCAGACCTTCAATTTTCACAGCTCTGGCACATGGATACACTGTCTCCCTTCTCTAGATATACATGTATATTTATGTATGTACCTATACGTAGGATATATTTAGGCATATAATACTGTAGGTTGAAATATATGACAGGAAATAAACTGAAATTTTTTGGATAATCTATTTTGAAATTGTTTACTTTCAGTAACTATAGACATACATCATTTTGAAGCTATTCTAAGAACTTCCTCTATGAAATTTCTAGTGAGTTGAGAAGATAGAGACCTATATTTCTACCTTATGCATGGGACATTCTTAAAAAGAAATATGTAGAGTAATTTATCTGATCCTCAGAAACAAAAACATACTACCATTATATAAACACAGCATGCTTCTTTGCCTAATAGATTTTGCTCTCTGTCTGGTAGGATATGAATGAAGTCTCCAACTTTGTTGATGGCTCAGTTTCAGGATGTTCCACAAACAACCTCAATTATCCCCCATTCACACCAAGTAAGTCATTGTGGTCATCCTGATTGATGTGGCAAGGTGTATGTGATATTTTAAATTTACAAGGATAGACCTGAACCACTGAACAATAATGTTCACAGGGAAAGGAAGGTGGGCACTACATAAAGAAAACTAGAAAAGAAATTCAATATACTGCCCATGGTTCTCTGAGGAGGCATAAATTCTCAATGGATAATCTAGTTCTTCTATGCCTAGTCCAAGCTGTTGTAGGAAAAATTCTAAAACATATATGATGCAGAATTCAGAGGCTAGTGATTAGTTAGTGACACTTTCAAGGTGAATCTCATAGAGTTTACAAAAGAGACCAGATGGGTAGTCTTGACCTTCAGGTAAGGGATACATCTGGTGATGACCACAACTTGAAGGGTGAACATGAACCATATAGTCAAATGAACCTCAACCTCTGAGGATGTGGTTATGGAACCACAGTATTAATTGCTGTTTGAAGAAAGATACAGAGCCAAGAAGAAAATTATATCTTGAGTAAGAAAGAAACGAAACTTCTAGGGTTATAACACTCATGGTAACTTCAGTCTGAAGACAAACTAGGAAACTGAGGCAGATGTAGGTGAGACTCAAGTGTTGAAGAGGTTTGATGGGAGGCCAAACAGTCCTCACTTAATTCTTTCTGTGATAGAAGTTATTTATAGTTTTGTCAGAGGGCTGTAGGATGGTCAACTCATTTTAGAAGTATTAATCTGGCATTAACATGTAGAATGAATTTAAAAAATAAATCAGGAGTAAATAAATTGTCAAGAATCTATATTAATAAATAAAATACACAGTTCATTTCTGTGGGAGCCACAGTGGTTGAGTAGGAGCAGAGAATATGTGAATGAAACTAAGACTACTAATCACTCTATGCAACATGTGATTAAGGGAAAATGGAGTCAGAAGCTAAATTACACTTTCATCCAATGTTTTTTATTTTGAGCCAGTTATATTGGTTTGAAAAATTCAGATTGAAATTCTAGCTGGATTATATTCTCTTCTCTGCCTCTGAGAATCAGGAGTGTGTGGGTGACACAATGCATTTTTGTATCAGAAAAATTACATCAACTAGATGGTCTTCTGATCAGAACACAGAACATTTGTTTTCAGGATGGCTACAATAAAACCTTGGCCAATGCAGCCATCTTTACAGGATGTGTGGAAGTTAAGAAGTAAGAATTAGCATGGAAAGTTTTCCCTGATTGGTCATTTGTTGTTGTTGCAGAGATCCTGGATGGGCACTTGTTCTCTAAGACTCTCTGCATGGATGCAATTCAACATTGGGGCAAGCAGTATGATGTTCACAATCTGTATGGCTACTCCATGGCCATTGCCACAGCAGAGTGAGTCCATTATTATTACAAACTTATATGTGATCACATTATGGATCTGAAAGAGGCTTAGTGACTCATAAATAATATTTGTTAAAATTCAAAACAAAAAGTAAACTTGAGGGAGGAGGTGTCCTGGGCAGATGGCTTAGAAGTTAAGAACATGTACAGCTCTCCCAGAGGACCTGAATTTGGTTCCCAGCACCCACATTGGGTGGCTCACAACTGCCTGTTCCAGGAATCAGACTCCCACTTCTGGTCCTCTCTGGCATTTGCACTTAATGTGCATATACCCAATGTGTGCACAGGCACACACATACAAATACTTAAAGCTGACACAAATATTTAAAAAATATGGTCATCATTACTGAGTGAATGAAGGAATTGGCATGTAGAAAATAAGAAATCTAGTAAGTATTTGCAGAATATATAAAATGAAATAAGAAATGAGTAAATGAATGAACAGAAAATCAGAAGGAAGCTATTTTCCAAGGAAAATATCTAAAATATGGCAAAACAAAATTTAGGCTCTTCTCCTTATACATTTTATCTTCCTACATAGTATAAAAATAAAGGATATAGAGGGTTAAGTAACTTATAGATATCCATGGGCATTGGGCTTTTACGTTGGACTCAGGAGCCTTCTACTGGGTTCTGTTTACTTTTGTGTGAAATTAAATTCTATAATGATAAAAATGTAAGGATAATTTATTTTTGATGTAACAGTGACAGCAAGAAACTAGACCAAGAACAATTTCACTGATTAACAAAATAACAGGTATAATTTTAGCTATTTTGAGATAAATGGAAAAGTTCCACAGTAAATGATTTTTCAGTGTGGGAGATAAACTCAGGGCTTTACCTGCCAGGCAAGTGTTGTACCATCGAGTTATTAATCCATCTCTGCAAAATTTTTTAGTTACGTGTACACATGCAGACCTTTAACTTAAAATATTCAATGTATTTAGTTTAAAAAATACGTTTATGTTTAATTTTACCACATTTTTTTTATAAAATTATTATTAACATGTTTTTTTCTACATAAAACTTTCAAAAGTAATGTTGATAAGTCCACTTTTGTTTTGTTTCTGAGGTCTTGTGATAGAAAGACTAACATATTTTTACTTATGTTAAGTTTTACTTTTATTTTATAAAATTCATATACCTCTAGTTTTTAACCATTCCAAGGTTGTTTTGGAAATAGTTGGAAATTAAGAGGCTAACGGTATGTATAAAACAAAGCTAAGCAAAACATGAATGCATGTCGTGGTGGAGACTGCTTCTAACAGCCCCTCAAATCCTTTTTGGAGAAAAGGAGCAGAGAGGAATGAGACGCTTGTTTTTTATATTCTTACTATTGTTGTTGTTCTGAGACTAGCTGAGCTCTGCACTGATCCCTAAATATCTGTCCCTTCTCAGAGCCGTGAAGACGGTGTTCCCAGACAAGAGAAGCTTCATCATAACACGTTCTACCTTTGCGGGATCTGGCAAGTTCGCATCCCACTGGTTAGGAGACAATGCTGCCACCTGGAAGGACCTCCAGTGGTCCATTCCAGGCATGCTTGAGTTCAACCTTTTTGGTATCCCAATGGTGAGTCTTCGTCTCCAGCTCTCTTATGATTTTCAGTCCCTAGGAAGTTTCCTTCTGATAAGTTTTCATACTATAAAGTCTGTCATGGGTGAGGGCTTTAATGCCCCTTCTTCATCACTATCACTGTGGCTCTTACAGTTGTCATCATTGTCTGAACTGCCTGATGTAAAGAGAAAGAACAACCTTGATATCTCCTGAAATATTCTTAACGTGTAACACGCAAAAAGTGTGCCAGTCCTCTAGTCTAAGTCAGATGCATGCATACATGGAGTATGTAACTAGTTCCCATGCACACATACATACAACACATCTATGTAGCAAGTTCCCAGATGAAGAAACAGCCCTGCAGCCCTGGATAGGCTTTGGATTGCTTGGTCAAATTCAACAGACACATTATTGAACTCTTACTGCGTCAAGATGCTAAATAAAGTATGAATGGCATCCAGTAACAAAATACGGAGACATACAAGTAACCATAATTATGGCAAGCCAGGATTTAAAGAACCCACAGGGCTGTACATATTAATCATTATGAGAGATTCTGAGAAAAATCTTTATTAATTTGATATAGTTATAAGGGACAGAGAGTCAGGGGAGGAAGCCCAACGACTCTGTAGAAAAGATGGCACTTAAGTTGAGTTATGGAGACTGGCTAATGAGTGGAGAAGCTTATTTTAAGACAACAGAATAAACACAAGCAAAAGGAGCATGAAGGGGGAGACAGATGTGCCCCTAAGATCGGTGTGGAGAACTGGAGCAGGTAGTTATCTGAAAGGGTAGATTGGAACCAGGTTTAAAGGGTTGAGAGGAGGGATAGAGAGGAAGCTGTGGAGCGTTTGATGAAGTGAGTGGGGTAATCAGAGTTGGGCTTTAGAAATGTGTGTGATACAATGTTATTGGTATTGCCAGCTACTATCCATACAGTGCTCATACTCAGTTTAACAAAATCAAGAGGCCATGGCAGGAAAGGAGTCATCTAGCATGGTGTACACACAGTGATGATTCTGACCATACCACATTAGCCTTCTGGGTAAAAGATTTGAACAAAAAAGTTCGGTTAGGAAATTCCTGGTGGAAAGCAACAGAAGGGGGTGGAAGTGTGATAAGCATGTTGTCCATGTGTCATTATAGGTAGGGGCCGATATATGTGGCTTTGCCCTGGACACATCTGAGGAGCTCTGCAGGCGGTGGATGCAGCTGGGGGCTTTTTATCCATTTTCCCGGAATCACAATGGCCAAGGCTACAAGGTAAGTCATCTGGGAAGTATAATCAATGTACATTGGGTGTGCATTAGGAATGGATCTGTTTGTATTCCCACCATGAAATCTGTTGATTTGGGTCCCACTTGCCATTAACAAGGACCTGTTGATCATAAAATGTCCCAATGTCTCAGTTTCTCTCTTATTGTTGCCATTGGGTCCAGCTTAGTTCACACACACACACACACACACACACACACACACACACACACACACTGGTTGCTCATTTTTGTGTGGATGGCTTCCTTAGATTCAGCCCGGTTATGATGCACAGCTCAAGCAAAGGGTTAAGAATTCAAGATTCTACCTGGTGACACAGACCTCTAATCCTAGCTATTTGGGAGGTGGAGGTAGCAGGATGGATCAGAAGTTAAATACTTGCCTGGGCTACCTAGCAAACTTCTTGTAAAAAATTCCTAAATGAGAAATGCAGCTGGATACCATGCTGTGTAGACTACTTTAAGGGGTCAGACAGCAGCAGCAAGTAAGATGCTTACCTTTTCCAAGGCAGCCGGAGGGAAGTTCTGGGGACCAGAAGGTTAGGTTCTAGAAAGCTGAGAACAACTATCACACCATTAAAACGAAAAATAGAAATCTCGGAAACCTTAAAATAAAAATGGAAATGATGGGACTCTAAGAGGTTTGTAAAACTTCTGTGCACTCTATATGCCTCGCTTGTTTTTGTAATGAGAACAAAGATGGGGAAACATTTCAAAATTATGTAAGACAGTCTCTCAGCAGGGCAGTTTGAACCCGTCCGTGAATGAGGCAGGGTAAGTTGCCATGGCAATTTACTCAGTGTTATGGTTCTACTCTCCAGCTGTGCCACACTCAGAGGCAATGTGCAACCAAGGGCCCAGATCATGCAGCATGAAACCCTGGGTCACGCTGAGTGATATCTGAGATTGTTCTGGGTATGCACAGCTTTCCCATAGTTAATCGACAACTGCGAACGTTTCTTTCCTTTTAGGACCAGGATCCTGCCTCTTTTGGAGCTGATTCCTTGCTGTTGAATTCATCTAGGCACTACCTTAACATCCGATACACTCTGCTGCCTTACCTCTACACTCTTTTATACCATGCCCACAGCCGGGGAGACACGGTGGCTAGGCCCCTTCTGCACGAGTAAGTCCTCCCAACGTTCTGTTAATGCAAACTTCGTGATGTTGACAAGGTCATAATAGCAGAGTAAAATATAAAGCCATCCAAGCAAGGGATGCAGGAGTGTGTGTGTGTGTGTGTGTGTGTGTGTGTGTGTGTGTGTGTGTGTGTGAGAGAGAGAGAGAGAGAGAGAGAGAGAGAGAGAGAGAGAGAGAGAGAGAGATTTATAGTGCACGCTATAAATCAATCTCAAGGCTTTGCATATACTGGGCATATCTACCCACATATCTGAGATTGCTGGCATTGTGCCGCTAGATCCAGCTCTAGATCTTTCTTTCTTTCTTTTTCTTTCTTTCTTTCTTTCTTTCTTTCTTTCTTTCTTTCTTTCTTTCTTTCTTTCTTTCTTTCTTTCTCTCTCTCTCTCCCTTCCTTCCTTCCTTCCTTCCTTCCTTCCTTCCTTCCTTTCTTTCTTTCTTTCTTTTTTCTTTTGGTTTTTCCAAACAATCTTTCTCTGTGTATCTTTGGAGCCTGTCCTGGAACTCACTCTGTAGCCCAGGCTGGCCTTGAACTCACAGAAATTTTCCTGTCTCTGCATCCTCCCCGCAAGTGCTAGGATTAAAGGTATGTGCTACCACCGCCTGGCCCCAGATCTTTCTTGACAATAAGCTAAGGTCAAAAAATTTGTAGATTATTTTACTTATTTTTTGAAGAGAGATACAACAAACAATAGCCCAGTCTGGGGCCAGCTTAGTGGAGATCCTGGAATAGGAACTTCTGTGTCACCTGAGGGAAGAGCAGGAAGGCACATGGGTTTGGTTGGGGACACAGATCTACATGGGATGGAAGGAGGTGGGGCAGTAATAGGTGTCACACAGTGATTGTGGCTGTTTTCCAGGTAGCTTACATGCTTTGGTTAGATTGTAGGAGAGATTCAAAAGCCCTGGGCCCATCTCTCTCTGACCTATCTCTTTGCTATCTAGGTTCTATGAGGACATCAATACTTGGGACATAAACCGGCAGTTTCTGTGGGGACCAGGACTCCTCATCACTCCTGTTCTGGATGAGGTAAGTGTTCTCACAGAGGAAGGCAGGCAACCTCTGCTTCTGTTCCTGATCACTACTTGCCAAATCTTCTCCCCCCAAAATCTGTGGTTGAGTCAACAGGGAAGAGTATGCAGGGGCATTTTGTAGTAGCATATCTGATTTATGTTTTCTTCTTTAGAGGTCTCTTATTCTAGACAAGTTCTCAACCAGTGTAAAAGCACAAACTAGTCACTTAGATTTGGGAATGAGCCTCTGGCTCATCGGGTCATTATAACTGACTATTATTGCTCTGAGATGTGGAGCCAGGATGAAACAGAGATCAACACTTACTCTAAAGTCAAACTGATCAGGGTTGATGATCTTTGCCAGCTAGCTGAGAATGCTGGCCCAGGAGAGTTATTTGTGTAGGCTTCCCAACTTCAAAGGTAGAAATTATAGCAGCATCTAACGTATGAGCTACAGAGATAATTCAGTAATTCACTGAAAGCTGGAATTGTCCCCACAGTGTATTTTATCATCATTTTTATTATTCCTAAATTATAATCCCTCCCATTTGTGATCCCCCTGCCCCAGATTGCCAGGCTATAGTTCTCTTATCTGTACTAGGAGAAAGGCATAGTTCAACAACAGAGAAAACAAGACTACGCCTACCTTTTCCAAATATGCCTGAGAAGCCCCGTATGCTAAGGTATCTGCTTCATGCCCTCAGAAGCTAAGTCATGAAGATAATGTGTTTTTTATTTAATTTTAGGGTACAGAGAAAGTGAAGGCATATGTGCCTGATGCCATCTGGTATGACTATGAGACCGTAAGTAACTGGAACTTTTCTTAAACTCAAGACTACAGCTGCAGCTGCATAGAGAGGTGCCTCTTTAGAGCTAAGAACTACCATTCTTGCACAGAAGAATGTTTCTGTAGTGTTTCCTATAATTTCACAGCACAATTCAGATAGAGCAAGCTTGTAACTTACCACATATGCAACGTATTCAGCAATAAGATAAAGACTCAAAGGGCTTCTCATGAGCAAGCCTTAGAGAGCCTCATGGGTGATTTGAGCTTGACCAGAAATCAGATGACTAGCTCAGAGGTTATCCGTTCACATAATATACATCAAACAGGCTTAGCATGGCAAAAAGGTTTTACAAACCCTGAACTGACTTACATTTTTAGCTTCTTTTGTTTGATTATCTGGGTAGAAAGTAGTTTTGCTGCATGGAAAAGAATTAGCACCACAGAGAACTCAGCATGATGGTGGTCCCTAGAGGGCCACATACTATGAAGCTAATGTGTTTGATTCATCTACCTGTCTTAGGGGGGGCAATTGACATGGAGAAAGCAAAGCATTGAGATGGAACTTCCTGGAGATAAAATTGGACTTCACCTTCGAGGAGGCTACATCTTCCCCACACAACAGCCAGGCACAACCACCACAGCCAGGTACAGCATGTGATGTCTGTAAGGGGGTGCATGGATAACAGAGGGGAGCACTCCTGGGGTAGTCTGTTGACCAGACTGGGTGGGAAAGGTCCTGGAGTGGGGTGTGTCCCTTTGGACTTCACTTCACCTTTCCTCTAGAAGTTTATGACCTAGAGCTGCACCCTGATTGATTTTGAGATATTTTAATCTACTCCCTCCCCAACTCTCTGAATGTGTCACAACAGGCTGACAGCAAGAATGCTCAGCCTTCCTGGTTTCCCAAGGCATGTCCAGCTTTGTCACTGAAATCCTCATGTCTTGGGAAGACTATGTTGGGCAACCCTCCCTGCCTTGACCTGCATGTCTATCATTGGTTCCCTGTCTTGGCTCACACATTCTCATTATAAGCTTCACCCTCATTTCCATTCCTCCCACTGAGCTCTTTTCTACTTGTAACTAATAAAAACCTAGTAACTAGGTAAAGGTTAACAGCTGAGCTGTCACATATACCTGCTGGGAGAGGGAAAATCAGTTTTCTCCAATAGAGTGATACTAGGTATATTAACCACTCCAGGCCTCATATTCAGGAGCAGTTGACC
Source organism: Peromyscus eremicus (assembly GCF_949786415.1). Taxonomy (NCBI): domain Eukaryota; kingdom Metazoa; phylum Chordata; class Mammalia; order Rodentia; family Cricetidae; genus Peromyscus; species Peromyscus eremicus. The sequence continues at coordinate 51,903,448 of NC_081418.1, forward strand.
AACTCTAGGGTTTTTTTTTGTTGTTTTTTTTTTGTTTTTTGTTTTTTTTTTTTTGTTTTTGTGTGTGTGTGTGTGTGTGTGTGTGTGTGTGTGTGTGTGTGTGTGTGCGCTTTTATTTGGTTACAGTTTGGTGTTTCCTTTTGGAGTGGTGGTAGTTTTATTTTGTTTTCTTTCTTTTGGGAGATTTTGTTGTCTTATTGAATTTTTGTTTGTTTTTGAGGAAGAATTTAAAATTGGGTGGGTGTTGGGGGAGGATCTGGGAGGACTTGGGAGAGGGGAAGAATATGACCAAAACATATTTAAATTTTAAAATTATTTCAAATTACACACACACACACACACACACACACACACACACACTCACTCACACACACTTAGCCACCACCAATGTCACAGACTTCCTTTGCATGTCATTGACTCCAGTTGTAGACTCCATCTGCACTCCACTGAAGAGCTGCATGTTTCTGTCATGTGTCCCTGAAAGTATTAGATTATTTGATTTTAATATCCTGGGAATTAGTTCTTAGAATTCTGAAAAGCTGTGTTTTCTATTGAACTCCATTTATTATCCTAAAATGTCAAACTATTGACTTTTTGTGGAGATAAATACAAGTTCTGGTTTCTCTTTCTCTGATTGTTCAGCATCAGGCTGTTCTGCACAAGCGTTAACCTTCCTAAAATGAGAGTGATGACTTGTTGCTGCCCTGCTTGAAATCTGGACCCCATGGGTCGTGTTTAGGAACAGTCCAGCCTGGCTTCACACTGCCTTGAGCTGCAGTTTCCTTCAGTGCCTTCCGCATTCAGGCCAGCCCTAGCCAGAGCATGCTATTCCCGTCTCCTGGAAGTCACCTGTTTTACTGCATGTAGGCTTCTCACATGTTACCTTTTGCAAAAGGCTATGCATATTTGAAAAATGCTTTATCACCAAGCTTTATCCACTCTCCATTTCCAGCTGCTTTCTCAAAGGTCCAAGGTAAACTCAGGTATTATCTCCAACTCCTCCAGCAGAGTGATTGCTACCAGTCCTAATTACTGGTTGAATATATGCTTTTCTTCTCAAGACAAAATGACAAGTACTCAAAATAAGGGAAGTGGACAGTTTATATATGACCCTATTGTATATTTTTGCTTTATCAGAAAAACTGTCTTATGAGGGAAAAGTATGTCTTTTTCATAACAATTGACACTTCTCAGGGTATGAACTCTAAACACCTAGCCATAGCACTGTTGTGGAAGATTTCTCCCTCTTCTAATAATCTGTCTTCAAAATGATACTTGCAGCCACAGTTTTATTGCTCTATTGATTCTGCTCTCACATTCCCACCTTCTTCATATATACTTATTGCTGAGCTTTAGGATCTTTTCACCCCCTGCTAGCTATTGGTACTAGAAAGAGAAGGGCCTGCCAATCTTGCCTTTGTATTTGAAGGAGAATAGAGAATCTACAGCTAGTAACTTTTTCCAGTTGTATTTAATGCAAATGTTTCATAAAATTCTTTGAGCCTTAAGGATTTGGGTCTTGTGCTCCTGTTCCCCACAGCCGGAAGAACCCTCTTGGTCTTATTATTGCTCTGGATGAAAATAAAGAAGCAAGAGGAGAGCTGTTCTGGGATGATGGGGAGACAAAGGGTGAGTGTGGTGAGAGGGTGTGGCCACTGCAGACCTGCATGTCTGACTCTATCCCTTCATCCCTGTTGGCCATTCAGCTGTGGATAATTTCAAACCTGGCATCTTAGAGCATCCTCCCAGAGAAAACATGTGCTTCTGCATGTAGTGGTCAGAGGCCATGATAGATGAACCTCAGATGGAGGAGGGAGAGCATCTCTCTGACTTTCTCTCTGTCTCTCTCTTTCTGAATTCTCTCTCCTTGGTCAGTAATGTCTAACAGGCTCTCACTTCATTGCTAAAAGACACCTGAAGGACACATTTTCAACACTGTTCCTGTAATTCACCTTCATTGTACATACCTTCCCCCTGAGTCCCTAGGGGAAAACTGTTGAAAATATGAAAGACACACCCATGTCAAGGAGGTAGCAAGTGCACACATTCCTGATTATGTGCATCTAACATTAGTATATTTTCTTTCTTTTTTTGTTTCTTTCTTTTCCTTAACTCCACTGCACCAACCATTCTCACAACTTTAACTTGGGAAACAGATTCCCATAAGATGACTGCCTTGGGGGAACTGCAAAGGATCCTTTCACAGTTACGGTACTAAAGAGAAGCCAAGTGTGTGGCCATGTAAACTCTACACAAATAGAGGCACTGTGCAGTGGTTACCATAATATAACCTGATGCTTCCATCACCACTAATGGCAGCATTGGCTCTCCAGAACTTGTTCTTATCATAGTTCATAGTCCTTGAACAGAATTTTCACATTTACCCTTCTGCCTGATTCTGAAAACTCCTGTCCCTTCCTCTGAGTGCAACCATTTATCTCCTGTATAAACAGAGACCATACATTGCTTCTCTTTGCTGTCTCACCTACTTCTCCTAGTGGAATTTGATTCAGATTCATCTCTGCTCTAACAATGCAGGGCTTCCCTCTTCTTTAATATTAAAGAATACTCCATTGTATTCATCCACTGTAATTCTTTCATTCATTCATCTGCTAATAGATATGGTTGTTGTTTCCCCATCTTAGCTATTATGAAAAAGTGGACAAGAGACTTAACAGCAACCACTTAGGAGGAAATATATGAGAAGCTTCTTTGGTAATGGGCACCTCAGAGGACAGAGACTTCTTAGGAGGAAATATAGGCGAAGCTTCTTTGATACTGGGCATGGTATTGTAATTTTAAATGTGATACCAAAAGCATAGGCAAGAAATCATAAAATAAATTTGTGTAGTCATTGTGGAGAACAGTGTAGACACACCTTCACATGTTGAAAATAGAACTACATAGCACAGAAGTCCCATGTTTGGGTATGTACCATCCAAAAGAAATAAAACTGTATGCCATAAAGATACTGTCTCTCTCATATTCACTGTGGCATTATCTGTACTAGTAAAGATCCATAAGCAGCCAAAGTATCTGACAGATTAATGAATAAAGAAGTTGTGGTACACAGATCTAGTGAAGTGTCTTCAGTCATGAAAAGAAAGAGGAGCCAGTTTTAAGGAGTGGAAGGTGAAACACATCTTCTGTGGTTGCCAGACCAGTTTGACATCTCTTTCTTCTTTCAGATACTGTGGCCAAGAACATTTACCTATTCAGTGAATTTTCTGTCACCCAAGTGAGTGCATATTTGTATAAATATTGTGTGGGATTTTGTCTGAAGATGACTGTATGTGTTCTATATTCATGTAACTGTATTTATTTAAATATCACCATTTACATGGGTGAATACACTTATGACTTAATTCATAATAATTACATCAGCTATATTTATCAAAAAGAGTCAATAGTAAAAAGAAAACCAGCTAGTGTTGTAAAAGATAATTCTCTAAAATATCTGTTTCCTCATCTCTCTCCATTGGCATTATAAAACAAATTTGTACTCCATTAGCATACATTAGAAGAGGAAATTGAGAGGCCTTTAGAGAAGGTTGGGGGTGTAGTCTAGGATGGATGTTTGAGGAGCTGGGACTCTAAGTGTTTATAATTTATTCATAATTATGCTTGATGTGTTTCAGAACCATTTGAATGTGACCATTTCAAGTCCAAACTACAAGGATCCCAATAACTTGACATTCCAGGAAATTAAAATCCTTGGGACAGAGGCAATTTTCAACGTTAGAGTGAAACAGAATGGTGTCCTTAGTCAGATGTCTCCTCAAATCACTTATAATTCAAACCTGAAGGTAAGAATTCACTTTGTGAGGCAAACTTTCATAAACCTCCATGGTTTCTTGATATCACTTCTTGCTAGGATTACATGGGCTGTTGAAGGACCAGAGCACATCTGAGACCTGATGGGGATGTCAGAGTATGGAGGAGCAAAGTAGAGATGTGGAGATAGTCTGAGGCACCATGACTCTGGTTTCTTCACTCTCAGTGTTTGCTTTTCTATAACAGGGTGTGGGGACAGGATCTGAGAGCTGATGGCTTGTGCTTGGAGGTGAAGGTAGAGATAGAGATCCTATGAATATAAACTTTAAAGCGCTTTTATCTATTTACTGGTTCTTTCCTTTTGTTAAGCTCTATTGAGAATAGTACATGTTCTCTAACATATACATTTGCAGGAAATATTTTATGCAAAAGTCGATGGTGCTACTAACTAACTCAGATGGTGATTAGAAAGTGCTGTTCTGGTGGATGTAATGAGATCCAACCTTTGTGTATGACTTCATTTCCATTTCTCTGTTCCTCAGCACTGTGAGGAATCCTTTCCAAGTCAGTTCTCTTGACTTCTGCTGAGGATCCTCATGAAATTGGAGCTGTTCAATCAGCACTGTTTTCAGGATCTTTCAAATTAGGAAAATGAGTCAACTAAGACTTCGAATCGATGGCATATTGATGATACTTGACATTTATCATCACATTATGTACAGAAGAAACATACATTATGAAGTTATAAATAAAGTATTAGGTGGTTGGTTGTGTGTATGGCAAAGTGTAAGGCAGCTGGAAAATGCAGATGTGAAAACAAGCTTTGTTCTTGGTAGAAAATAAGATAGTTAATATATCACCAAAGAACTCTTTATTGTTTGAATCAGGGTGGTAGGAGATACAGTTCACACACATGAAAAATATATGAAAGAACTAAGGAGTCTGAATCAACATTTGTAAAATATTTGCATTGGACTTACTTAATATTCAAGGCTTAATGTGGTAGTTGAGGTCAGCTTTTTGGAGAAGGCATGGATAGAACAGGACCTTGAAAGACAGAGTTTCATGGAGATGGTGTGATGGCTCAGCAGTTAATAGCACTGGATGCTCTTCTAGAGGCCCCAGGTTGGATTCTCAACATATACATGTTGGTGCACAAATGTGTAACTCCAGTACCAGGGAATCCAATGCCACTTCTGGCTTCTGTGGCCGCACACATAATGCACAATCATGCATGCAAGCAAAACACTCATGCACATAAAGTAAGGCGGGGATTCATCAGCTTTATATGACAAGCAGTCTGAGATGGAAAACAGATTGGAGTTTTTTTTTTCTTCTGCAATTAAAAGTTCAAAGTTGAAACTTGCTGGAATTGTTCCAGAGGTTGAACTTTGTCAGAACTCAGATCTGTCTTGTCTAATGACTGGAAGTGGCTACTTAGATCTAGTGACAATGACCTTAGTCTAGGAGAGATGAAAAAGGAAAAAAATAAGCGAAGAAAAGAGAGTTGGAAAAAGAGGAAGGCAGAGATAAAGCTGAAGTGCCAGGCCCTTCTGGCAGGAAAGAAACCCTGACATAGCAAGTGAACTCAAATTTGCTTTTCTGGCCATCAATATGCTACAGTCATTTTCAGATATTAATTGGAAGAATCTGTTATTAGAACCTGAAATACCAAAAGAGGAGAGCATGTTTCATACTAATAAAAGAGCTGGTAATGTGTACAGAAAGGGCCTTGTTTTCCCAGAAAGCATTTGTCTTGGTGATGCTTTCCAAGTTGAGCTATTCTTGACAGGCCAATCAAAGGTTTTAGAAGTCTTCCACTATCAGTCTTTAATTCCATGCCTAGCTAAGGTCTCATTCACATTTGGAAGCAGAGTGTTTGGGGCCAGAGAAAACTTGTCAGACTTGAGAGGGTTTCAGGCACCCTATTAAGAAAGTCATATTTAATTCTTTAAGGTCCTGACAATGATCCTTGAATCAAGGCCTTATTGGAGGCTGGAGTGGAGGGTGGGGATTGGCAAGACAGGAAGGACAGGGTACTGGCTACTGGAAGGACACTGAGAAAGGGATGATCATCTCTAGAAAGTGACAGTATGCTCCAGATAATAAATGCATTAGTCATGCAGGTGCTGTGTAAGAAACTTCAAATATAAAAGAACAGAAAAAAATTAGAATGAAATGCTGCAGTTAAAACAAATGCAGTATATGTAACTTCAAATCTGGGTTTCTGGCCTTGGGACATGATGAGACTGGGATGCTGGAAATGAAAGTTTATATAATGACATTTTCTACTCCCCAGTCTTATACTTGGTTGATAAATCTTAGGCCAAAATAATTGAGAAAACTTGTGTGAGATTCCAGAAAAAAACTGCTACAGCCCGAACCACATTACTCATACTGCCCTATTCTCTAGGCTTTCAACACCAAAGGGGTCATGATATGAAGAGGTGATGAATGAGAAAAATAGCTTATTTGGGAATAGGAGGAGAAAGCCTTTCTGACAAAATTAATTAGGGGTCAAGTGGTCCAGGGAAGGAATGAAAATGAAGTGTGAACACAGCAGGTTTTTCATGGTCGATCTCTTTCTACAGTGTAATATAGAAGGTTTTGAGAGAGTACTGACATTTCCCTTTTGCTACTATCTCTTACCTCATCTGTACAGCTGTACCCTTGCAAACTGTAGTGTGCTCTTTAAATCATTAAAGCACAGCATAAGGATAGACTAAGAATGACATTTATACTTAATTTCCAAAAAAGCAAGGTTCAAGTCTGCCAAGATGTTTGTCGTGAGGATGAATTTGCATTCCTTCAGGTGGCCACCATCACAGATATCCATCTCGTGCTGGGAGAAGCATACACAGTCGAGTGGAACATCATGATGGACCAGGAGAAGATAGACTGCTACCCAGATGAGGATGGTGCAACTGAGGCTAAATGCACTGCCCGTGGCTGCATCTGGGAGGTAAGCATGCCGAGGATGTTCCTGGAAACTGGAACCCTTGAAATACAACCTACAATGTCTTTAGCATAGCCCTGTACCCTTGGATTTATTAAAATCCACTAAAAGAAAAGGCTCCAGATGAGCCTGATTTGGATTGAGGAGTAGAGTGCAGAAAATGGGGTGTTTACTGTGTTGTTTGAAGTTGAGGAATTTAGAGTAATGCTTACTTTAATTGTTATAGACATGAGTGATTGAAGTAATGGCTTTCTCCATGTAAATAGATTATCTATGTGATAACTATGGATCCCTGCTGATCTAGGATATTGACGTTCTTTTTAGGAATCCAGCTCTTCTGGGGTCCCTTACTGCTACTTTGCCAATGAGCTGTACTCAGTCAGCAATGTTCAGAATCACCCGAATGAGGCCACAGCCGACATCTCCTTGAAGCCTTCTCCTTATAGCAATGCCTTCCCCTCTACACCCGTGAATCAACTGCAGCTCCGAGTCATCTACCACAAGAATGAAATGCTGCAGTTCAAGGTAAACACAGTGTGTGTGAGATCAGGTGTGGACAGGGCCTTTTCAGTTCCATTACTCTGTACAACCTTGTGTTACAACATTATAAAATTTTTTATTTGTTTAGTAAATAGTCCAAAACAACATTCTAATGAAGAGAGCAGTTAGATGAATGGTAGAATAGTGAAATCTCTCCTAATTTCAAATTTGAGAGAATCACTGTGTCTAAAGAGATATTTGGGAGAATGAAACATGAAGAGGGAGCAGAGGAGGCTACTAGGAAGGTTGGACAGTTATAGATGAGTTTGGTGTAGAGATAAGAAGGGAGATGGGCAACAGGGGATATGATTGAGACCTTGAGATCATCTTGGTCATTCATATCAACTACAAGAGGGATATGCCTAAGGAATGACTGCCATGTTCATAGTTTGCAAATGTGCCTGTATGGTTGGTAATGATAATGGAGATTAGGAAATGGAGCAGATTTGTGATTGACCGTATAAGAGGAGGAGTATGATTTTGAATAAAATAATAGGAGACAACTTTGAAATCCTCATGAAAGTGATTTGTTTTCCTTCCTTGGTTTAATTAACCAAAGGGACTAGGGATGGACTAGCTATCCTCTTGTTTGTTTGATTATTAGACTGTGTGCTGCTCCAAAACAAGGGTTTGTCTTCCATGGTAGTGGTATTGGAATCCCACACATAAGATGCTATATAGTGAGTACTCAAATGCTATTGGAATAGTACAAGGCAGTGATCAAGGCAGAGTGGCTTTGCCTAGACTACCCTTAGAATCTGGGCTCATTCTGGACTTGAGTTCTCCATCTTCTCATGTGTTGTTTTGTGTGTGTGTCCTCACCAGAATGGAGTTGATTGGGTGTGTAGCCTCAACTCACACTCACTACCCATTAGCTATGCAGTAGTGCTCTCCATCATACTCATATATTTCGGAGGCCACTTTAAAACTCTGGGACTTCGTGTTTGTTGTTCCTTTACCAGAATCACCTGCTCTCAGTTTTGTGTTGGTTTATTGCTGTTTTACTTTTAAGATTCAGCCTGTATTTCTTCCATGAAACCATCTCACTGTTCCTTTCCAGTAATATCAACGCCCTTCTGCAGAATTTGTGTTAGCTCACATCCTCCAGGAGTGCTGAATTCTTCTTTCTTGTTTCCCATGAATTCCTAAGCATTTTATGACACTAACCTTGGCTTATTCATTTCCTATTCCTACTAATTACTGTTGTATCCACAGTAGTATTTGGATCCTTAATTATCCAGCTGTATTTCATCTTCAGAAGATATGTTTTTAATTAGAGAAATTTAGTTTTTTCCTGCCAATTTCAGTGGTTTCAGGTCTCCTTATACTCATACATCCACACACAAAACAATATATCATATGTTTATAAGTACCAAACCAATTTCAGAATTAAATTTTCATGTTAATAGCAGTGTTGAAATAGGTGAAGATTCTACAGCCCATAATATTGAGGTATGACACAGATCAAGTTATTTAATAGAACCTTGTTCTCTGGTATGTTGGTTAAGTCCTGTATTGTGAGGTAAAAGCAAGACAAAACATACAGCTTATAGACTCTGTGAAACATGCTAAGAGTATGCTGAAGTACTTGTCTGTAGAGAACAATTCTATTCCAAAGCACTCTTTGAAATGATAGCTACCTGTGAATATTTACATTATTGATGTCATGTTTTGACATATTTACATATTATGATTGAACAATTCAGTACAGTTAGGATCTGGTGTTTCAATCCTCTAATATTTTGTAAGGTGGAAATTAAATATCTTCACGAGTTATTTTGAATTATAAGTTATGCAATTATATTATTAATTGCACATTATTGTTAATTATGAGCACTGTCAGCATGCTAAGAAAACATCATAATGTATATGCTATATTTTTTTCTTTATATAAAATGTTCTCCTCTGGCCTAGATCTATGATGCCAATCACAGTCGATATGAAGTCCCAGTGCCTCTGAACATCCCCACTGCTCCATCCAGCACCCCTGAAGGCCGTCTCTATGATGTCCTCATCAAGGAGAATCCATTTGGGATTGAAATTCGCAGGAAGAGTACAGGCACTGTAATGTAAGTGGGTCCCGGTCTGACTTGGAGTTCCTGCTTTTCTAAACATTCCTCACCCGGTCCATCCATACTAATTGACAACATCCTGGCTCAAAGCATCAGACTGATCTCGTTCAAATCCATAATGCATTAGTTACCTTTTATGGCTGTGATAAAAAGCCCCAACCAAGAAAACGTATAGAAGAGTTTATTTGAGTTTATGGCTTCAGAGGTTTGGAGTCCATGATGGTGAAGTGGATGCAGGCAGCATACAGGGCAGCAGGAACAGCTGAGAGCTCACCTTTTGATCTGCAAACAAGAAACAGAAAGCAAACTGGAAATGGTGTGAGCCTTTGAATTCCAAAGCCTGTCCCCAGTGAAATACTTCCTTCACCAAGGCTACTCTTCCCAATAGTCCCCAAATAGTGCCCAAATGGAGACAAAGTTTTCAAATATCTGGGATTATGGGTGATATCTCACATAAACACCACACAAGAGGAAATGCTTTCTGTTCTTAGAGGAAATCTTTAATACCCTGGGAGGGATTACTAAGGCAGTTACAGGTATGTGGGAAATGTAAATACTTGAACAAGTATTTATATTAAGTTATCTTCTGGTACTGTGGTCATAGACAGATGTGCTATATCTTCCACTAAATAAAGTTTAAATTATACTATGAAGAGGAATTTGATATAGCAACAACTGCTATGCTAGAGAAATCAGATTATTTGCCTACTTAGACACCACGATCTGAGTTTGTGTCTCTGAGAATTAGGTCATGTTTGAAATGGAACTGAGATTAGGAGAAGTCCTGAATGGAGTTCTAGGTAAAGGAACATTTGTGATAGAATGATGTAAGTCATAAGTTGGAGGATATTTATCAGTTTCAATAGAGACTTTACTCTGAGGTAACTGCTCATATGAATGTGGGAGACAAAGCAGGGGTGTTAGGTGGGAATTAGAATGGGAACAGCCCTGAAGGGTCCTCGGATGCTGTCAGGAAAAGTGAGCAGGCATGTGAGCAGAAGTGTGAGGTGGTGTGAGGTGCTCATATTACAGCCCTGGATAGCTGTAGGAAGTGGAGCAACAAGGGTCAAGAGCAGAAGACACAGTGAGTCTGGACTGGTAAGGTGATAAACATTATTGGACATGTGACTGTGGACAACACTAAAGGGAAGCAGTGATACAGTTAGGAGAAGAATTACTTGTGACACAGGCCTTTAGCAGGGCTGACTGTGGTTATTTCAGTGAACGAGACTTGCTTGTTTTGTTTGAGAGAGACTCAGGTGCAGATGGTGTGGGAAAATGTAGGGCTCTGTTGTCCTCACAGAGGCAGCTGCTGGAAACTACTAGGGAGCTGATTTTCTTTTGTAAATATCCCTTCTCTTTCTGCAGCTGGGACTCTCAGCTCCTGGGCTTCACCTTCAATGACATGTTCATCCGCATCTCCACCCGCCTGCCCTCCACATACATCTATGGCTTTGGGGAAACTGAGCACACAACCTTCCAGATAGACTTGAACTGGCACACGTGGGGCATGTTTTCCAGGGACCAGCCCCCGGGGGTAAGGACAAGGTGTTTGGGTCTGTGTTCTGTCTCCTCCATCCACATTGTGTGCCTTGTGATGTTTTTTTCCAGACTCCACATGCTTGTCACTTTCTATTGCTAGGAGGATGGACATCTTTTTAAGTTCCCCTGATGTTCTTGCCAGAAGAAGATTGACTCAACATAGCAATCAAGTTTCTGTTGAGTTTCCTTCCCATGCACACAATCTCCTAACCTCCCTTTTTCTATGCCTTTCAGTACAAGAAGAATTCCTATGGTGTCCACCCTTACTACATGGGTCTAGAGGAGGATGGCAATGCCCATGGAGTCCTCCTGATGAACAGCAATGCCATGGGTAGGACAAACCTCTGTCCTCTTATTGTATGCCAATAATTCTTGAATTGCTTTAGAATATATTTGACTTATCTGTCATTATAGACAAAATTATAGTCTTTATGGTATGATTTTCCCTGTCATTGACCCTTTATGTATATTTTAATTATATATAATTTACCCAACTTTTATTTGCAATGCAGCTAGTGAGAGCTTTCATTTAACTTCTTCAATTCTATATGCACCTACTCCAGAATATCTGCTGTCAGTGTATTACAATTGAAGAATAAGAAGATGGGGATTCCAGGGTTAAAATTCTCAACAGGAAGGATTTCATCATGTTGACATTTTCTTGTGTTTTCAGATGTGACATTCCAGCCCCTGCCTGCCCTCACATACAGGACCACAGGGGGCATTTTAGACTTCTATGTGTTCTTGGGCCCAACTCCAGAGCTTGTCACTCAGCAATACACAGAGGTAGGAAGGAAAGCATTTTTGAAATATGTGTGTTGTGTGTGTGTGTGTGTGTTCATACACACGTAATGTTTCCAATCCTGCTATACATGATTGTCATATAATGTAACTGTCATATGATACATAAATTTTAGGGTCTTTCTCAGGGGAATTTATAATATGGAATATAGGAGAGAGAATTTATTCCTATAACTATTAAAATTATGTTTTCTCCACTTATTGCAGTATATTAGATTATTTGTGGTAACTAGTGGTAGGCTAGTGTGGTGGTGGAGCTATGGTAGTAATGATTTTGATGATGTGGTAAGGGATGGTGGTATTGAATGTAGTGGTAGTATTATTGGTGAAAATGATTGTGAGGATGGTGACTGTGATAATGATACAAAGGATGATAGGACACGAGGTGATCATGAAAGTGGTTGTAATGGAGTTAATGCTGGGAGCTGAGAGAATGAGGTTCATGTTAGTGATGGTGGTGGTAGATATGATGATGTTTTGGTAGTAGTGGTGTTGGTAATGATGATTGTGTCTGTGATGGCAATGGGAATTACGATGGTAAATATTACATTATGACACTGTCACAGTGGTTACAATGTGGTGATAGAGACAATGACTGTACTTGTGGTGAAGGTGGGAGTCATGATCACAATAACTTTGTTGGTGACAACATCAAATAACATGTATGAAATATCTACTGCGTGTGTTACTTAACGCATGTGAGAGGGCGTCACACATACTAAGTCACTCAGTGAAACCAACATGAGATTGCCCCTACTCTTAGTTTTGATTGACAGGTAAAGAAACAAGCACAGAAATGTCACATAGCTGCCCAAGGTCATACACTGAGCAAGACCTAGAGACTGTATTCTAAATTAGCTCTTTCCCTTTTGCTTGTGTGTTTTTAGTATCTAAATTATACATCTAGGAATCTGAATAAAAGCAGGTTTTCCAGAACTCCTGTAAAGTGTGCTCTGAGAAGCTGTAGGTTTTCTGTAGTGTGTCCCAGGAGCTCCATACACCCCTCCACTTCCTCTCTGGGTTTGAATTTGGTTCTAAATTGGGTAAAATATTCTGACTTCATATCCAGTTTCCATCCAGCTTCTCCTCTAACATTCTAACACTTTCTTCCTGTTTTCCAGTTGATAGGTCGGCCTGTGATGGTACCTTACTGGTCCCTGGGATTCCAGCTGTGTCGCTATGGATATGAGAATGATACCGAGATCGCCAACTTGTATGATGAGATGGTGGCTAAGCAGATCCCCTATGTACGTATGTCTGTTGGGGACTTGTTTGTCAGATTTAAGTGTGGTTTTAAAATGACACACTGCGTTTTCTCATGTCATGTCACACTGAGCCTAGACTATCCCCAGTGATTCAGGGGAGACCACTGCCGTCACAATAGTGGTGGCTTAGAGTAACAAAGAGGAGCTAAGACTCGTTAGTTCCTGGATGCTGTCTCCTGTACTAGGCTTTCCTCTGTTTCTTGAATGACTTCAAGATATTATATACATTGTCCTTACTGACATGATAATAAAACACAACTCCAATACTAGCTTTGCTTAATTAAAGAAACTTAACCCTCATTCAGTGAACCCAGCCCATATGAGGATTGCTTTCTTGGGCCTGGCATACCGTAGTGCTCCCTGAGCTTCTCACTGGCTCCGTGCTGGACTCCTGTATTGAGTTTGTAGTGGATCACATACAGAATCAGCACATTCACTTCAAAAGCAGAGGTCCAATAATCATAAATCATTTTGTGACCCTTTGGTTTTTGTCTTGTATATATTGTTCTGTGTTGCCTTAGTGCAAATCACTTCCTGTAACAGTGGTTCTCAACTTGTGGGTTGTGACTTTTTTGGGGTGAGTCCAACAGCCCTTTCAAGGGGTCACCTAAGACCATTGGAAAACACAGATATTTACATTATAAATGAGAGTAACAAAATCACAGTTATGAAGTAGCAACAAAAATAATTTTATGAATGGGGCTTACCACATCATGAGGAACTGTATTAAAGTTTCTCAGCATCAAGAACGTTGAGAACCACTGTTGTAATAGAACATCTCATTGAGAGCTCTGCATTTGATTATCTCCAACACTCGGTCCTCTACAGTGAGGACAGTTTTTCTTTTGATTCTTTTATAGTGGACCTATGATTGTATTATATACACAGTGAATATTTGACATTATTTTCAATGAACACACATCACTGATCTCAGGATATACTCATAGAGAAAGTCAAAGCACTTTTTCTTATAGTATTTTAATTAATTAATTAATTAATTAATTAATTAATTTTTTACAACAGTCTTTGCAGGTTGGCATTGTTACTCATCATACATTTTTTGTTGATGTTGAAATACATTTTTTCCTGTTTTTGAGTGAAATATTTAAAAATCAGTGAATACCCAAAGATTGAAAGCTACAATATGGCTTACCTAGTAGTTGAAATTGCCAGACACAGGCTGTGGTAACTGCTAGAATCTGAACTTTCCAACCAGCAGCCACACTTTCTTATACCATCCACAGGACGTGCAGTACTCAGACATCGACTACATGGAGAGACAGCTGGACTTCACCCTCAGCCCCAAATTCTCTGGGTTTCCAGCCCTGATCAATCGCATGAAGGACAATGGGATGCGGGTCATCCTCATTCTGGTTAGTTTGTGTGACTGTGTAGGCTGTGCTTGAGACAATGGATGGGCTTGGTGGAGATCACCTTAGAGTGTCTGTCCTCTCCTGTTTTCGGAGAGAAATAAAGGTGTAATTAGTATAAGTGTATTTCTGGGAGTCAGGAAACCCTACAGTGAAATTACAACTGGGGACTTCCCTTTTCCACCCCGCTTCTTTGTAGTCTTCAGTCTGAACTTTCACCTGCCTTGTGCTCTGATCGCAGGACCCAGCCATTTCCGGCAATGAGACACAGCCCTATCCTGCCTTCACCCGGGGTGTGGAGAACAATGTCTTCATCAGATATCCCAATAATGGAGACATTGTGTGGGGAAAGGTATGAGCTTTGTGTTGATCCAGCAGGACTCACCCTGGGCAGAGCCACTGTTAGTGCTCTTCAGAACTCTTGATTTTGTGCCTGTTATGTGTGGCTTCTAAAGTTGTGGTTTTCTCTCTCTCTTTCTTTCTTTTTCTTTTATTTTCTTTTATTTTCAGTTAATACCTGCTGATATGCTTAAGAGCTTTTTTGGAATCCATTCTCTGTCAGAGCAACCCTGCCTGACAACTACTAGTCCTAGACCCATTGCTTATATTTTCTTAAGAACTTACTTGTATGAGCAATCGTTCAGGACATTGCTGTTAAATCTTTTCTCTCCATAGGTCTGGCCTGATTACCCTGATATTGTGGTGGATCCCTCTCTAGACTGGGACAGTCAAGTGGAGGTAAAAGGCCCTACATGTATGCTCAATGTAGTCAGGGTTGCCAGGAAGAGGCAGTCATGTCTAGGAGACTCGATGTGTCTATGCTTAGGACAGAGACATGTGAGAAAGAATCACTTAAGAGCAATGGTCCTCTTGTTAGTCTGAGACCCATTATTTTTTGTGTTGCAATGTTTTACTTCAAGTTGTGATATTGCATTATTCACGATGAGATTTAAGACACAGTGTGCTCAGGTTTCCTGTCCACAGTTCTCCATGTCACAATGGCAATTTCAAATGCAAAGCTGTCAGTTCATAAGGGCTATGAACTCCCAATGGATGCTAGCTCTAACAGGTTCCAGCTTTGTCCTCAGTTATGATATCTTTTTTTCTCCATGTGTATTTATGTTTACACATAGGCTGTTCCATATCCACACATTAATCCGGCACCACCCTTCCATCCTTCATTGGGCCTCTTGACTTTCCTTTTCCTTTTAGTTGAGGTCTCTTATTATTAATTTGCTTTCTTCTATGAACAGACTCTTCCATTTAATGGAACCAAGTAGCCTAGGTTTCAGCCCTAATTTTTTTTCTCATTTTCATTTGCATCTGTTGCTTGGATGAATAAATTCATTGACATAACTGGCAAAAGAAGCATCAGGCCTTTTTCTTGCTGAGATGTTTATCCAGTGCACTGAGGCAGCCTGTTAATTTTTTTAAATGAGTTTTTCTGATATACCTTTAAGCAGTGTTGACATGGTTGGAAGGCAGCCGCCCTTGAATGTCAGTATTTGCTAGACCTTTAACTCTTCCTTAACAATGATCAAAGTTGAGGAACTGGAATTCCAGTATCAGTGGGTGCTTTTGTGAAGTGTAAGATAGCCCTAGTGTGCCACACATGTGTGATGGTTGAGCTGATGATGAAGCTGGCCTACACATGGTTCACAAGGTACAGCTGAGATATAGAAATCCTGTTAGATTCAAGAACTGATCAGGTAAGTCATCATTTGGGACACAAACATAGAAGTTTTAAATTTAGGTTTTAACCACACAAATCCCAGGATCCCCTTGACCAGTCCATTCCATACAATGTAGATGGTTTCCAAATGCTGGGAAGGTATATTATTTGTGATTTTTAATCTTTACTCTTAATTTTTTTCCTAATAAGTCAAGAATGTTATATCATATAGGCTCTATTCAGATCATCACTATGTACAATTGTGGAGTTATAAGAATTCATTAAGTTCTTATAAAATGACTGCTTCCTGCAAAATATATTCATTTCCAATAAATGGATTGTATGTTGCTTTGACAGCAATACCGAGCTTATGTGGCCTTCCCAGACTTTTTCCGTGATTCAACTGCCACATGGTGGAAGAAGGAGATTCAAGAACTCTACACGAACCCACAGGAACCAGGGAAGAGCTTGAAGTTTGATGGCCTGTGGATTGTAAGTGTGTATGGATGTGTCTGTGTATACATGTGTATGGGTGTGCTTGTATGTGTTTGTGTTGTTTTTAGCATGTGGATCCATGACATTGGGTAAGGTGATAATAATTTCCAGGAAAAGATTTCAGACATAGCAAAGTGCCAATCATCCAATCAAACTTAGAATTGTCCTCAACCTAGTGCCCAGGAACCTGTCTGAAGTTCCTGGTGTAAAACTTCCACAATGATTAGTGGGAATTCCTTAAAGCATTGTTTGTCATAAGGGGAGGGGAATTAAATCATCTAGTCAGTCATGTTGAGGTTAATTGTTCTTTCTGGCCTGTGCTTCCCCAATGGTTCATGATCCTCTCTGGGCAGCATCTACAGAGATGTTAGATATTGAATGTGTAACTACTTTTTTGTTCTTGAATTGACAGAATGTAAGTATCATTAAAAATTATCCATAATTTCGCTATTTATAGGATATGAATGAACCTTCCAGCTTTGTGAATGGGGCAGTTCCTTCCGGCTGCAGTGATTCTACTCTGAACCGCCCACCCTATATGCCTTGTAAGGAACTTGGGATCTTTTCACTTGTTGCACAGTGGCTGGAAGGAAGAACATGAGCTCAGTATCCTGGGGTGACCCTGACCAACAAGGACACCTCATCACCATTATTTTGGATTAATAGGGCATGAGACAAAAGCATGTCATATTATCCAACTGGAGATGTTAGAAAATTTCTTGAATTTGTCCAGAAATCACTCAGCTGTGCTAATGTCTCTGTGGTATGATAACTTGTAGAATTTCTTTTTCCACCAATATGTACAATGAAGTCACTTCCCCTTTTCACGGAGCTGGTGGACTTTGGAGTTATGCACATTTATAGCTTAGCTCCATATACAAGCCTTTTTTGAGTTGTGAGACCTTCCAGAGACATTACTAAATCTAAGTTTCCAAAAGTATAAGAGACAGACAACACTATCCACTTACAGAAATATGATAAGAAAGATATGAAATAGAAATAACTTGTGTATGAAAAGCTTATGGAACTGGAAGGATGATTCAGCAGTTAAGAGTGAATACTGTCCTAACAGAGGACCCATGTCAGGGGCCTCAAAACCACTGGTAACTCCAACTCCAGAGTGTTGGATGCCTTATTCTGGTTATTATGGTCTCTGCAGGCAACCTCTCTCTCTTTCAAACACACACACACACACACACACACACACACACACACACTCACACACAAATAAATAAAAGTAAATCTTTTAAGGAAGCTTATATTAGGACCTGCTCCATGGTGAAGACTTGACAACCTATATTCTCTCCACATCTCCATTTTATTTAGTGAATTTAATGCTAAAAATGCCTTCAGTCACCTTGCTACTCAGAGAAGCCTATTGCTCTTACGCTCCTGGGAAGGGGAGTGTTTCCCGGGCAGAGGTTGTTAGTCTTAATGTCTTCTAAAAAGAGGTGAAGAATTAAGAGTCAAGGGTGATCTTCACTGACGTTTCATTATTTCCCTCAGATTTGGAAGCCAGGGACAGGGGCTTGAGCAGCAAGACACTGTGCATGGAGAGTGAGCAGATTCTTCCAGATGGCACCCCATTACGGCACTATGATGTGCACAGCCTGTATGGGTGGTCCCAGACCAGACCCACCTATGAGTGAGTGACCCTCTCCTTTCTCAAGTTGACGGCACCTGTAGAGACAGTCAATGATGGGTTTATTTTCATGAATTTGTTGTTCATTTTCCATAGGAAGGGCTAGAAAGTAATCTAACTATAACTTCATAGATATTTATGTTTATTAAGCAAACATTCTATGAGCATGTGGCCACACACTGTGATTATAGTGGGAAACAGCCCTGGTGAGGACCCACTCATCTGGGGACACCAGGTCATTACATATGTGGAAAGTGCCGTAGTTAGAAGGAGCGTTAGATAGAAGAGACAAACAGGATGAGGAGGACTGAAAGACCCCTCCTTTATCTCACAACTGGATGATCTTTTTAGATGTCTGCTATTCTATTGTTATTTGTTTCTTAATTGTTTTGGTCACTTTAATAAGACAGTCAATGGTTCTTTTATTGAATAACACCATGTTCTGTGCCCAATGTGTAATACTAATTACCTCCTGGGAAACTTTAGAAAGGAATTGCTATTCGTCTTCCTCAAATACAGAAAACTAAGTACTGGATAAATAATCAAGAACCTGTATTACAGGTTTACCTTTTGGTGACATTCATCACATGATGATTTAAAAAAAAATGATGAAAAGGCATGGAAAAGGTGTCCCCTTCCATTATCCCTGTCAGCCAGCAGAACACTCCCAGATCAGATTCCCAAATTCCCTCCAAAGATGGAGCAAACATTTGCCATCATAAAAGGGTTAAGAAGAGAAATTCTACTACCTTCTTCTCACTGCCCTTCTTCAGTATAACTTCCTGTTTCCCCACCAGAGCTGTGCAGGAGGTGACAGGAGAGAGAGGGGTCGTCATCACCCGCTCCACATTCCCCTCTTCTGGACGCTGGGCAGGACACTGGCTGGGAGACAACACAGCTGCCTGGGACCAGCTGGGGAAATCCATTATTGGTGTGTGGGTTGTGCCCAGGGGCCTCTGCTGGCTGTGGGTGGAGAGGGGAGTAGGGTCCTTGGTGAAGAGGGAGGAGCAGGCAGAGAATGAGTGCCTGTCCTGACCCTGCTGCATCTCTCCTTGCAGGCATGATGGAGTTCAGTCTCTTTGGCATCTCCTATGTAAGTGTCCTTGCATGCTCCTCCTCCCTAGGAAGGTGGCCTCATCTCTCAGAAAGCTCCCAGAGCTCACTTTGTTTGTTGTTGTTTCAGACCGGGTCAGACATCTGTGGGTTCTTTCAAGATGCTGAGTATGAGATGTGTGTGCGCTGGATGCAGCTGGGCGCATTTTACCCCTTCTCCAGGAATCACAACACCATTGGGACGAGGGTAGGATGTCAGCTTCCTCACATGTATTATGTAACTGAAAATGCTACCTCAGTTTCTGAGTTCAATCCTGCTGCCTGTGTTCCCAGGGACACCATCAAATCATTAATCCTTTTCCTGTAAACTATAGTCTTTAATATTACTTTGATGTCTTTTTGCTTAGGGACTATTTTCCATCATATCTCATGAAGAATGTCTTATCAATTTTTTTCCTGGTAGAATTTTACTGATTTTTATCAGTCCATTAAGAATCCTCTAGGATTCCTAGTCACCATTTTATAAGGCTTATGGTATGTTAGATGTGTGATATACAGTTCAATAGGCCTTTAATGACCTTCTTGAATTCTTTAGTTGTCTCTGGAGGACTTTGAACACTTTTCTTCTGTTACTTTAGAGACAAGACCCTGTGTCCTGGGATGAAACCTTTGAGAATATTTCCAGAAGTGTGCTAGAGACCAGATACACCCTGTTGCCGTATCTCTACACCTTGATGTACAAGGCCCACATGGAGGGCAGCACAGTTGTGCGGCCTCTACTCCATGAGTGAGTATCAAGTTGGAGTCCTGTTGAGCAATGGCCAGTTTATTTATCATGTAGTGTGGAAATGGACCCCAACAATTTTTCCACATTGAAGTGATAAGTCCGTTTTGTATGAGCTCTCCAGAGAATATCTCTATTACTCCTTCTAGTACAGTGAAATACATAACACTTATGTTCGATATAAGGTACTTACTGAAGTTATGTAATGAAAGCTCCCAGCATAGCACCATTTCTTTCTTTGAAGGCCCTACAAAGACTTCCCTATTTGGTATAGGGATTTTGTTATTTGAACCCTGACCAGAACATCTTCCTGTAACTAAGGAGGGCATTCCAGGGACAGATGACAAGGACCAGCATATTATTACTTTATAATGTGCCACAGTGAGGAAATAGAAGATGCATTGTGGCAGATAACGCATTTCTGAAGTTTTAATAATACAGCACGTAGGAAATGGGGTCTATATGATTTTTATCAGTCTTGTGAAATATAAAGAAGTTATGAAGTTGTAGCTGGATTTCTGACTCAGGTCTGAATTGGGGACTTCTTCGAAGCCTTGTTCTGAGGTCCCACTGGGGTCAGATTGGCACCTTTATTTTCTTTTCCAGGTTTCTGTCAGACCGGGAGACATGGAATATAGACAGACAGTTCCTGCTGGGTCCAGCCTTCCTGGTCAGCCCTGTGCTGGAGCCTGTGAGTATGGTGACAGGAGGGATTCAGGATTCTACTGTAGGGCTGGATGACTGGGGTGATGCAGAGGCTGGTGTGAGAGGGATTATGAGATAGATAGTTTCCTATACCCCTGTCTCCTTTGGTCCTTCTGAGCCACATTCCATGCCTTAGGTATTCTGCCTTTTGACCTTTAATGTCAGCCTAACATTTCAAGGAATAACCTTGTTATGTATTTAAGGATGTAATTATTTCTCTGTGAGCTAAGGTAAGGCCTGCAGGATCAAGTGCAGGAAGTGTAAAGATTCCTTATTTTCAGTTATTCTTAACTAAAATTAACTGGAGAACTACTTATAGCAATATGTATTTTTTTATTTCTTTTGTCCTTTAATTACTTCTCTTATTTTTGAGGTTATAATGTAATTTCACAATTTTTCCCCTCCCTTCATGTCATGTTTTGAAACCAGCTAGTTTTCCCCTTCCTTCTATACATGGTCTTGAAGCTAGAGAAAACAAGTAATTTATTTACTCTGTGTATAATGTGGCTTTTGATAAAATGAACAGATAATTAACACCCCTTGCATCTTGCATCTTTTTGAGGCTACACAATTTTCTTCTGCTCTATAGTCAACATTGCCTATATGTTCCTAGGGGAGGGGATGAATATATCTATAATACAGTGGTGTTTGTTTTCTCTGAGGTCTTGTTATCCAAGGAGCTTTGTGAAAGCATGTATTTGGGGTAGGCTAATTTCTGTTGCTGAAAAAGTAGGATCTTCATCATTGGTACCATAAGGGAGATGAAATAATAATTTTGTCTAATTCTGTTAGTTTTATTATTAACTCCTCACCAATGCATGCTGGTCACTGTGTCCTAGATAGCAGAGTCCACTGCTCACACTTTCTTTGTATTTTATTGCAGAATACCAGAAATGTCAGTGCCTATTTCCCTAAAGCCCACTGGTATGACTACTACACGGTGAGTTTTTCTTTATATTTGTACAATCCAGAAAGCGGTAGCATACAGAGTGTCCGCATATGATAGATATTAAGTTTCATGCTACTTCTGGAAATCACCTTTTGTGGTCTTGAGTGGCCACTTTACATTTTGTGGCCTCATTTCTAACTTCTGACCATGACCAGTCACCCTCCAGGCAAGTGTTCTGCAGTGACAGGCAGAGTATCTCCTTGGTGTCATGCTTGGTGGGAGTCTTTCTGTTTGAGTCTGTAGCTTTGTCCTAATATCGTTCCAGTAGTGAGACACCAGTAAACTCTTGAAATCATGCTGTAGGTTTCATTTTTGTTTATAAAGTTCTTATTCTTGGAGATCTTTTTCTCTTTGCATTTTATTAAAAGCAGACAACGCTGGAGACATGGGCCAACATGTAGGTATGTGAGCATAGAGGCCATGTGTCTGGAGTTTGATTCCTAGATCATCCCACTAGGTGGCAGGAGGGAAGAAACTCCCATGAGTTATGCTCTGATACACACACACACACACACACACACACACACACACACACACACACACACAGGCACACACACCTCTCTCTAAGTGGATAGACAGACAGACAGATAGATAGATAGATAGATAGATAGATAGGTATATATATATGTAGATAGATAGATAGATAGATAGATAGATAGATAGATAGATAGATAGGTAGGTAGATAGTTAAAATTTCCAAGTCAGTCTCTGTAGTTTGTAAACCTAAGGATAATTTCTCTATATCATTGCCCAAGGTTAATAGCTATGAGACATATATAAGTATTTGAAACACACAAAGACCTATGTCACAGGACTTGGCTGTCTGAGTTGTTCACATGTATTTACCGATGAGAAACCAACAAGAAACTCTCTATGACGTATTGCTGGCCAGTGCAGGCTAAGGGTCCAGCTGAAAGAACATGGTATTAGAGGTTTGCTGTCCTCTAAGAAAAGGAGAAGGAAGTGTCAGACAGAAGAAGTCAGAGCCTGTGTCAGTCCCTTGGGGGACAGTCCCAGGGGATTGCTGTGAGAGTGGGTGAAAGCTGTGTGAAGATTAGCAGAGTGCATTTCCTCCTCTTCCTTGACTTGGAAGGACTAGACACTCCCCCCCATGGTTTGTTGTTGGCTAGTTCTGACTTCAGGGTGGGAATGCTCTAGTGCCTTCTGAGTAGACAACAGTCAGCATAAGCGATCCTCGTGTTGCCTGAATTTCACGTTGTTATTCTCCTTGTTAAGGGAGACCTTCTGGTATGTTGGGAGTTTCTAATAGAGGGCCTGAACTAGGGTTAAGTAGGGGGAAGGCCAGGACACACAATTTAAGAAGACCTGTACTGTAAGGCTCGCCCTGCCTTTACATGGCCTTGAAAGCATAGACCACCTTAAAATTTGCACCCTAGGCATCTTACTAGCCTGTTATAGTGCTGACCTTACCCAGTAAAATGCTTTTTGTTGAGCAGTACGTGTAGGAATTACAGCCTGATGAAGCTGAGCATGTAATCAGTACTTAAGGTTTGTGTTTCTGAAGTACTGTCACATAAGTAAATGACTATAGGTACTACATTTTAAAAGTGAAGTATGATGGCAAATAAAAAAGAGTTTCCTGGATTGGCTAATTGTATTTGTGGCTTTTAAATAGAAGGTAGTTTCAGATAAAGGGGTGGTAGCTGAAATCACCTGCAAAGGCAAAAGTTAGTTGAGCAAGCTGTTCACAGAAAAAGAAAAAAAAATTAAAATGATGTTTACTTAAAACAAAGATTAGCTGGTTGGAATTGCTGAGAAAATACTGTCTTAGCTATTATTAACGAGCTACAGATACTCAATATTTTTCTTTTCTTCTTTTTTTTGAGGGGGGCAGGCAGGGATAGCTAAACCGTGTGTCACATAATTTTACACTTCTTATTTTCTGTTGTATTGGAGCACGGCCAGACGCAAACTACATGAGTACTCCTTACCTCTAAAGCAACAGTGCTCAGATACCTAGCAGAGGACAATTGCAGTGTCTCACGGTCATTGTGGGATAAGGTAATGGAGCTGTTAGTGGCCTCTAGGGAACAGACACCAACACTGCCACTTTCTATCCAAAAGCATAGGACAGCCTAGTCACAAGAAGGAAATATAATTCACAAGATATGAATAGAACCAATGTCAGGGAGATGTCAGCACTGCTGTAGCTGAGACAGTGTAGGAAGGTTTGAGACACATGTCAGGTCACACTGCACCCCACCCACAAGAGACTAGATGAAAGTGTTGAGAGAACATAGAGTTGGGTATATCCTGTTAAGGATATTTAAACAGTACTATTTCCTTGGGCGTTTTCTATGAAACAGGAGTCAGAAGTGTTAGTTACCTAGCAGGTGTATGAGAATAAGTGAGGAGAGATGGAGAATCTGTGGTTTCTTGGTGAAAGAGAGATCTAGTATTGTCCTTGGGGGAAATGTTTCAGGAACTAAGAAAGAGTGGCAACATTGCCCAGTGTCACCCCCACCCCCAAATTAGAAACAGTGTGTGCAGTGAGAGTGCTTGGATCCACAGGAAGACCTCATCTGCTATGTGCTGTAACTCTTCCCATAGCTCCACTCTCCGTAAGGTCAGGGATTCTAACAGCGTCTTAAAGCTTTAAACACAGCAAGCTTTAACACAGCAGAGGGGAACAAAGTGTGATAATGACCTATGTTGAATGGTGGTGACCGGATTGTTCAGGACCTGCTGACTGTCCAGGGAGGTGTGCATTCTGTCCCTCATCATCTCTTCTCCTGCCACAGGGTGCAGACATTAATTCAACAGGAGAGTGGAAGCTCTTGCCAGCCCCTCTTGAACACATCAATCTTCATATCCGTGGAGGTTACATCTTGCCATGGCAACAACATGCTCTGAACACACACTTGAGGTGAGTGATGGGACTAGGGCTCTGCTTTGCATACTGTGAGCTCATCCTTTTGTGATGAAAACCACATTTACATCAAGCATGCCTCTCAAGGCCAAAAGCAGTTTTCATTCTGCTATATGTGAATGTGCTTTGGCCTCTTTTCACAACTGGGTATTTTGTCCATATCTGGGGAATGTGGTGAGGAAGGATGCTGACAATTTTTGCTTGTGTGTGTGTGTGTGTGTGTGTGTGTGTGTGTGTGTGTGTGTGTCTGGCCCTGAGTTCAGGATGAATCTCTCCCACCCTTGTCCAGCAGCTGCTTCATCCCATGTAAACACACAGATGCTTGTATTAATTATAACTGCTCTGCCATTAGCTCAGGCTTATTACTGACCAGCTCTTACACTTAAGTTAACCCATAATTCTTATCTATGTTTAGCCATGTCACTTGGTACCTTTTCTCAGTTGTGCCTTGTCATCTTGCTTCCTCTGTGTCTGTCTGGCTGTAGTTTCCTCCAAATTGTTATCAAATTTCTGGAAGTGCCACTCTACACTCTCATATCTTTTATTGTGTCACTTTTCACTCTCTATTTTTGTTGCCTGGCAAGTGTGTTGAATGGGTCTTATAATATTAAGATTTAGGAGTTGTGTGGATGTATCTTTATATGTGTTAGCATTTTAGCAATGACAACTCAATCCGTGGACTATAAAGGAAATCAGCCAATTTTGTTGATAGTGGGGTGTGATCAGGTAGTAGAAGGTTGACCTGGAACAAATATAATAAAAAACCTGAGGCCAGTGAGGGGCACATGAGGAACAAGCATGAAGCCACTGTGTTATGTTTTGTTTCGTTTTTCTCAAAAGAAAGTAATAGACATTAGAATAAGTAAAACTAGTCAGTTAGCCATAGTGGTATATAACAGAATTAGCACTTGACGGGCAAAGGTACTAGGGCCATGAGATCATGACCATCCTGGACCAGGGAGCCAGCTCTATGCTAGTCTGAGCTGATTGTCTCAGATTAAACAAACAAATGACCCCAAACAAAGACACTCAATATAGAGTTACCATTATACAGGTAAATCTAATTTTGTGTGTTTCTGAGTAAAAATTTCCTTGGCAGAAAAAGCATATCTAGTGGCAGCAGCTGATACAGTCCTTACAGGATGGTCTCTTTAGTGACCTGGCCACAGCACCACTGTCTAAGACTCCATCCTATTCTCCTAGTCTGCATTCTGTATATCAGTGCTGCCATAACATCCACTGTAGCTGATGCAGTGATTCTGATGCTCACACCCTGACTTCCTGTTTGGGCACATGTTGCTGAGGTTTGAGATACTTCTTTCTTGTGACAGTGATCCTGGAGACAGTGACTTCTAGCATTCTTACCCCTCTGTCATAAGGGAAAAAGTCATCCATGACTAGTCCTTTACCCATCTATCCTTTACACATGTGAAATATTGTGGCAATATGTTCTAAAATCCTTTGAGCCCTAAGGATTTATGCCTTGTGTAAATCTTGTTCCCCATAGCCGGAAGAACCCTCTCGGTCTGCTCATTGCCCTGGACGAGAACAAAGAAGCAAGAGGAGAGCTGTTCTGGGATGATGGGCAGTCAAAGGGTGAGTGTGGTGAGAGGCTGTGGCCATTGCAGACCTGCATGTCTGACTCTGTCCCTTCACCCCTGCTGGCCATTCAGCTGTAGGTGAAATCTCACCAGGCATCCTAGAGCATCCTCCCAGAGAAAACATGTGCTTCTGCATGTAGTGGTCAGAGGCCATGATAGAAAAACCTCAGGTAGAGGAGGGAGAACATCTCTCTGACTCTGTCTCTGTCTCTCTTTCTCTCTTTTTCTGAATTCTCTTTGGTCAGGCATGTCTAACAGGCTGTCACTTCATTGTTAAAAGGCGTCTGAAGGACACATTTTCAATACTGTTTCTGCAATTCATTTTTATCATTTTTATTGTAAATAACTTCCCCATGAGCCCTGGGGGGTGGGGGAGGGAAACTGTTGATGATATAAAAGGCACACCCATGTCAGCAAGGCAGCGAGTGCACACAATCCTGATTATGTGCATCTTCTGTGCTTCAGCACATTCTTTCTTTATGTCTCTCCCTGCCTTCCTCCCTCTCCCTCCTTTCTTGTTTTCTTCTTTCTTTCCCTCCTTTTGTCTCTACTGCACTAAAAATTCTCAAACTCTACCTTGGGAAATAGATTCCCATAAGAAGACTGCCTTGGGAGGACTACAAAGGATACTCTCATGGTTATAGCATTAAGGAGAAGACCAGTGTGTGGCCAACAGACTCTGCACACATACAAGTACTGTGCAATGGTTACCATAACATTAATTGCTGTTTACATCACTGTTAATGACAGTATTGGCTCTCTAGAACTTGTTCGTATTGTGATTCCCAGTCCTTGAACAGATATTCCTCATTTACCCTTCTACCTGATTTTGAATTCTCTTGTTCCTTCTGCTGTATTTAGGCTATTTATCTCCTGTATAATCAGAGACCATACATTGCTTCTCTTTGCTGTCTCACCTACTTCTCCTAGTGGAATTTGATCCAGATTCATCTCTGCTCTAACAATGCAGGCCTTCCCTCTTCTTTAATATTAAAGAATACTCCATTGTATTCATGCATTGTAATTCTTTTATTCATTCATCTGCTAATAGATATGGTTGTTGTTTCCCCATCTTAGCTATTATGAAAAAGTGGACAAGAGACTTAACAGCAACCTCTTAGGAGGAAATATATGAGAAGCTTCTTTGATACTGGGCATGGTATTGTGATTTTAAGTGTGACACTAAAAACGTATGCAACAAATCATAAAGTAAATTTGCATAGTCATTGTGGAGAAGAGTGCAGATACATCTTCACATGTTTAAAACAGAACTACCATATAGCATAGAAATTCCATGTTTGTGTATGCACCATCCAAAAGAAATTAAAATAGTATGCCACAGAGATACTTGGCCTCTCATAGTCACTGTGGCATTATTTGTACTAGTGAAGATCCATAAGCAGCCCAAGTGTCTGACAGATGAATGAATAAATACATTGTTATACAGATCTAGTGAAGTATCCTTCAGTCATGAGAAGAAAGAAGAGTCATTTTTAAGGAAAGGCAGGTGGAGCTTGTCTTCTGTGGTCACCAGGCCAGACTGACATCTCTTTCTTCTTTCAGATACTGTGACCACAAACTCTTACCTATTCAGTGAATTTTCTGTCACCCAAGTAAGTGAATATTTTTATGAATATTGTGTGGAATTTTGTCTGAAGATGACTATTTATGTTCTTCTGTGTGTATCTAACTGTATTTGTTTAAATATCAGCATTTATGTGGGTGAATACACTGCTATTTATGACTTGATTCAGAATTATATCAGCTATGTTATTAGAAAGAATCAATAATAATAAAGAAAATCATGTGGTGTTGTAAAAGACAATTCTATAAAATATCAATCTGTTTCCTCCACTCTCTCTATGGGCATTGTAAAAATGAATTTTTACCCCCATTAGCATGTACCAGCAAAGGAAGTTGATAGGCCTTTAGAGCAGGTGAAGGGTGATGTCTAGGATGGGTATTTGAGGGCCTAGGGAATCTAGGTGTTCATTTTTTATTCATAATTATGCTTGATGTTTTTCAGAATCATTTGAATGTGATCATTTCAAGTCCAAACTACAAGGATCCCAATAACTTGGCATTCCAGGAAATTAAAATCCTTGGGACAGAGGCAATTTACAATGTAATAGTGAAACAGAATGGTGTCCTTAGTCAAATGTCTCCTCAAATCACTTACAATTCAAACCTGAAGGTAAGAATTCCTTTTGTAAGGGAGACTTTCAAAAACCTCTGTGGCTTCTTGATATGACTTCTTGCTAAGATTACATGGGTTGTTGAAGGACCAGAGCACATCTGATCCCTATGGGGATGTCAGAGTATTAGGAGGAAGGTAGGGATGTAGAGATAGTTTGAGGCACCATGACTCCTGTTTTTCCATTTCTAGTTTCTTCACTCTCAGTGTTTGATTTTCTGTAATGGGGTGTGGGGACAGGATCTGAGAGCTGATGGCTTGTGCTTGGAGGTGAAGGTAGAGATAGAGATCCTATTAATAAAAACTTTAAAGTGCTTTTATATATTTACTGTTTTTTCCCTTTTGTTGAGCTCTATTGAGAATAGTACATGTTCTCTAACATATACTTTTGAAGGAAATAGTTTATACAGAAGTTGTTGTTACTACTACCATAGATGGTGATTAGAAAGTGCTATTCTGACAGATGTAATGACATCCAAACTTTCTATATGACTTCATTTCTATTCCTCTAGTTCCTCATTATTGTGAGGAATGCTTTCCTAGTGAACTTAGATTTCTACTAAATGGTGTATTGATATTTGACATATTGTCATCACAGCTTAAAAAGAGGATACATATATTACCACATTACAAAGAATGACTTGTGTGGTTGGTTGTGTCTATGGCTAAGTTTAACATATCTAAAGGATGCATATGTGAAAACAAGCTTTGTTCATATTACAAAATAAGATACTTAACACATCACCAAAAAACTCTTTATTGTTTGAATCAGGGTAGTGAGAGATGCAATTCAGTTACATGAAAATATATGAAAATATTAAGAAGGTGTCTAAACCAACATTTGTAAAATATTTGGTTTGGTTTTAGTGGAATGCAGTAGTTGAGACCAGCTTTTTTGGTTTTGTATAGATGGAGAAATGGTTCAGCATTTAATTTCATTGCCTGTTCTTCCAGAGGTCCCAGATTTGATTCTCAGTTCACACATTTTACTTCACAAATATCTGTAGCTCCAGTTTCAGGGAATCCAGTAAAAC
Organism: Peromyscus eremicus; assembly: GCF_949786415.1. Lineage (NCBI taxonomy): Eukaryota > Metazoa > Chordata > Mammalia > Rodentia > Cricetidae > Peromyscus > Peromyscus eremicus. The sequence continues at coordinate 51,932,787 of NC_081418.1, forward strand.
TTCTGGCTTCTGTGGATATCATACACACATAAGGCACAGACATACGTGCAAGCAAAACACCCATGCACACAAAATAAGGCTGGGTTCATAAACTCTATGAGACCAGAAGTCTTAGATGAAAAACAGATTGGAGTTTTATTTCTCTGTAATAAAAAGTTGGTGCAGGCTCCAGGCTGTTGTGAAGCCCTCAGAGCAGCACTGATTGCTAATCCCATGGCATGGGCAGCGCTAACACCCGAACAAAAGTTGATAACTTGCTAGAATTGGTTCAGAGGTTTATTTTGTCAGAACTAAGGTTTGTCTTGTCTAACGAGTAAAAGTGGCTTGGTGGATCTAGTGACAATGCCTATTCTAGGAGAGATGAAAAGGGAAAACAAAACAAGCAAAGAAAATAAAGAAAAAGAGGAAGGCAGAGATAAAGCTGAAGGGTCATACCCATCTAGCAAGAAAGACACTCTGGCGCAGCAAGTGAACTCAAATTTACTTTTCTGGCCATGAATATGCTACAATCATTAAAATTTCAGATATTAATTGGAAGAATCTGTTAATTGAACCTGAAATACCAATACAGAAGATCACATTTTATACAAAGAACATAGCCGCTAATGTATTAAGAAAGGGCCTTGTTTTCCTAAAAAGTGTTTGTCTTGGTGATGCTCTCTAATTTGAGCTATCAGAACAGGGCAGCCAAAGGGCTCAGAAGTCTGACATTATAAGTCTGTAACTCCATGCCTGGCTTTAGGACATTTGAAATGAAAGTTTATGTAATGGTATATTCTAGTCTTCAATCTGACCCTTAGAAGTAAATCTGAGATAAAAAGAATTGAGGTAGGCCAAGTAGTGGTGGCCTTTAATGCTAGCCCTTGCAAGAAAGAGGAAGACATATTTCTGTGAGTTTGAGGCCAGAGGGAGAGTACTAGCACAGCCAGGGCTACACAGAGAAATCCTGTCTCCCTCCCCAATAAATTGTAGTAATCTGTGTAAGACTCTATAGAAACCTGGAACCACATTATTCATATTGCCCTATTCTCTAGACATTCCACACAAAAGGGGTCATGATATGAGGAGGAGATGATTGAGAAAAAATAGCTTAATTTGGGAATAGGAGGAGAAGCCTTTTATAAGAAAATGAATAGGGGTCAAGTGGTCCAGGAAAGGAATGAAAAAAAGTAAGATCTTAGCAGGTTTTTTTTTCCTATCTTTTTCTGCAATGTAGTATGTAAGGTTTTGAGAAAGTACTGATATTTTCATTTTGCCACATATCTCCTACCACATATAAACAGTTGTACCCTTGCAAACTGTAGTGTGCTCTTTAAATCGTTAAAAGCTGAGCATAAGGATAGACTAAGAATGACATTTATACTTAATTTTAGTAAGAAAAAAAAACCAACCAAGGTTTATGTCTGGCAAGACCTTTTTGTCCTGAGGATGAATTTGCATTCCTTTAGGTGGCCACCATCACGGATATCCATCTTGTGCTGGGAGAAGCATATACAGTTGAGTGGAACATCATGATGGACCAGGAGAAGATAGACTGCTACCCAGATGAGGATGGTGCGACTGAGGCTAAATGCACTGCCCGTGGCTGCATCTGGGAGGTAAGCATGCTGAGGATGTTCCTGGAAACTGGAACCCTTGAAATACAACCTACAATGTCTTTAGCATGGCCCTGTACCCTTGGATTTATTAAAATGGAAAGCAAAAAACTCCAGATGAGCCTGATTGGGAAGTGGAGTAGATAAGAGTGGGGTTTTCACTGTCTTGTTTGGAGTCCAGGAATATTTACTTTAATTGATATAGGCATGAGTGAATGAAGTGATGCCTTTCTCCATATATTTTCTAATCTGTTTGATAAATACAGATCCCTGCTGATCTAGGATATTGGAATTATTTTCAGGAATCCAGCTCTTCTGGGGTCCCTTATTGCTACTTTGCCAATGAGCTGTACTCAGTCAACAATGTTCAGAATCACCCGAATGAGGCCACAGCCGACATCTCCTTGAAGCCTTCTCCTTATAGCAATGCCTTCCCCTCTACACCTGTGAATCAACTGCAGCTCCGAGTCATCTACCACAAGAATGAAATGCTGCAGTTCAAGGTAAACACAGTGTGTGTGAGATCAGGTGTGAACAGGGCATTTTCAGTTTCATTACTCTATGCAACCTTGTGTTACAACATTCAAAAAAAAAAGTTTTGTGTTTTTAGTAAATAGTCCAAAACAACATTCTAATGAAGAGAGCAATTAGATGAATGGTAGAATAGTGAAATCTCTCCTAGTTTCAAATTGGAGAGAATCACTGTGTCTAAAGAAATATTTGGAAGAATGAAACATGGAGAGGGAGCAGAGGAGGCTACTAGGAAGGTTGGACAGTTATAGATGAGTTTGGTGTAGAGATAAGAAGGGAGATGGGCAACAGGGGATATGATTGAGACCTTGAGACCATCTTGGTCATTCAAATCAACTACAAGAGGGATATGCCTAAGGAATGACTGCCATGTTCATAGTTTGCAAATGTGCCTGTATGGTTGGTAATGATAATGGAGGTTAGTAAATGGAGTAGATTTGTGATTGACCGTATAAGAGAAGTATAATTTTGAATAAAATAATAGGAGACAACTTTGAAATCCTCATGAAAGTGATTTGTTTTCCTTCCTTGGTTTAATTAACCAAAGGGACTAGGGATGGACTAGCTATCCTCTTGTTTGTTTCATTATTAGAATGCGAGCTGCTCCAAAACAAGGGTTTTGTCTTCCATGGTGGTGGTATTGGAATCACACACATAGGTTGCAATATAGTGAGTACTCAAATGCTGTTGGAATAGTACAAGGCAGTGATCAAGGCAGAATGGCTTTGCCTAGACTACCCTTAGAATCTGGGCTCAATCTGGAATGACTTCTCCATCTTCTCATGTGTTGTTTTGTGTGTGTGTCCTCACCAGAATGGAGTTGATTGGGTGTGTATCCTCATCTTACACTCACTAAGCATTAGCTATGCAGTAGTGCTCTCCATCAACTCATGCCTTTCTGATCCCACTTTAACACTCTGGGACTTTGCTTGTTGTTTCTTTACCTGAATCACCTGCTCTCAGTTTTGTGTTGGTTTATTGCTGTTTAACTTTTAAGATTCAGCCTGTATTTCTTCCATGAAACCATCTCACTGTTCCGTCCCTGTAATAGCAAAGACCTTCTGCAGATTCATGTTAGCTCATATCCTTCAGGAGTGCTGAATTCTTCTTTTTTATTTCCCAGGAATTCTTCTTTTTCTTTTTCGTTTTACACACCAGTCATAGGTAGTGGGCTCAAAAGCCTCCTCATGCACCAGGGATGGATTCTGATTCTACTGCCAGGGGCCCCCAAGCAGATCAAGCTAAACAATTGTCTTGCCATGCAGAGGGTCTAGTCCAGTCCTCCCGTGACTTCTTAAGCATTTCATGACATTAACCTTGGCTTATTCAGTCCCTATCTCTACTATTTACTATGGTATCAACAGTAGAATGTGGATTCTTAATTATTCAGCTTTACTTAATTTTCAGAATGGATGTTTTTAATCAGAAAAGCATATTTTCCCCCCAATTTCAAAGGTTGCCATCTTCTTTACATGCGTACATCCACACACGAAACAATATATCATAAGTTTATAAGTACCATACCAATTTCAGAATGAACTTTTCATGTTAACATCAGTGTTGAAATGGATGAAGGAATGTTTTACAGCCCATAATACTGAGACATGACCCAGATCAAACTATTTAGTAGAACTTTTTCTCTGGAATTTTGGTTAAGTTCTGTATTGTGAGGTAAAAGAAGACAAATCATTCAGCCTGTAGACTCTGAAACATGCTAAGAGTATGCTGAGGTATTTGTCTATAGAGTACAATTCTGTCTAAAGCACTCTTTGAAATGACAACTAACTGTGAATATTTACAATATTGATGTCATGTTTTGCAATATTTACATATCATGAATGAACAATTCAGTATATTTAGGATAACTGGTGTTTCAATCCTCTAATATTTTGTGAGGTGGAAATAACACCTTCAGAAATTATTTTGAATTATATTGTTATTTATGCAATTATAATATTAATTGTGCAATGTTATTAATTATGAACGCTGTCAGCATGCTAGGAAAGCATCATAATGTACATGCCATATTTTTGTCTTTACATTAAATGATTTTCTCTGGCCTAGATCTATGATCCCAACAACAGTCGGTATGAAGTCCCAGTGCCTCTGAACATCCCCACTGCTCCATCCAGCACCCCTGAAGGCCGTCTCTATGATGTCCTCATCAAACAGAATCCATTTGGAATTGAAATTCGCAGGAAGAGTACAGGCACTGTAATGTAAGTGGGTCCTGTCTGACTCAGAGTTCCTGCTTTCCTAAACATTCTTCACCAGGTCCATCATTCTTGAAGACATTCTGGCTCAAAGCAACAGACTGTCCCCGTTCAGATCCATGATATGTTAGTACTTTCTGTGGTTGTGCTAAAAAAGCCATGGCCAAGGCTATTTATAGAAGAGTTTGATTTCATGGCTTCAGAGGGTTGGAGTCCATGATGGTGAAGTGGATGCAGGGAGCAGACAGGGCAGCAGGAACAGCTGAGGGCTCACATCTTGAACTGCAAACAGAAAGCAAACTTGGAATGGTGTGAGCCTTTGAACTCCAAAGCCTGTCCCCAGTGACATACTTCCTCCACCAAGGCCGCACCTCCTAATATTACCAAATAGTGCCAAAAAGGGGAAAAGTGTTTAAATACCTGGGACTATGGGCGATATCTCATCTAACCATCACACATGAGGAAGTGATTTATGTTCTTAGAGGAAATTTTAATACTCTGAGAGTGATTACTAAGGCAGTTACAGGTATGAAGAAATTACTGAACGAGTATTTACTGAATTCCTTCTGTATATTATAGGTGATCTTCTGGTACTGTGGTTGTAGACAGTGTGCTAATTTTTCCATTAAATGAAGTCTAAATTATACTATGAAGAAGAATTTGATATAGCAACAACTGCTATGCTGGAAAAATCAGGGAAATGAGATTATTTGCAGATTTAGGTATCATGATCTGATTTGTGTCTCTGAGGATGAGGTGATGTTTGAAATGGAACTGAGATTAGGAGAAGTTCTGAAGGGAGTTCTGGGTAAAGGAACATTTGTGATAGAATGATGTTGGTCATGAGTTGGAGGAAATTTATCAGTTTCAATAGAGAGATTACTCTGAGGTAACTGTTCTGTTGAATGTGGGAGACAAAGCAGGGGTGTTAGGTGGGAATTAGAATGGGAACAGCCCTGAAGGGTCCTCGGATGTTGTCAGGAGAAGTAAGCAGGCATGTGAGCAGAAGTGTGAGGTGGTGTGAGGTGCTCATATTACAGCCCTGGATACCTGTAGGAAGTGGAGCATCAGGGGTTAAGAGCAGAAGACACAGTGAGTCTGGAGTGGTAAGGTTGATAAAAGTGATTGGACATGTGACTGTGGACAACACTAAAGGGAAGCAGTGATACAGTGTAGGAGAAGAATTACTTGTGACACAGGCCTTTAGCAGGGCTGACTGTGGTTATTTCAGTGAACAAGACTTGCTTGTTTTGTTTGAGAGAGACTCAGGTACAGATGGTGTGGGAAAATGGAGGGCTCTGTTGTCCTCACAGAGGCAGCTGCTGGAAACTACTAGGGAGCTGATTTTCTTTGCAAATACTCCTTTTCCTTCTGCAGCTGGGACTCTCAGCTCCTGGGCTTCACCTTCAATGACATGTTCATCCGCATCTCCACCCGCCTGCCCTCCACATACATCTATGGCTTTGGGGAAACTGAGCATACAACCTTCAAGATAGACTTGAACTGGCACACGTGGGGCATGTTTTCCAGGGACCAGCCCCCGGGGGTAAGGACAAGGTGTTTGGGTCTGTGTTCTGTCTCCTCCATCCACATTGTATGCCTGGTGGTGTTTTTCCAGACTCCACATGCTTGTCACTTTCTATTGCTAGGAGGATGGAAATCTTTTTAAGTTCGCCTTTCCTCTGCTGTTCTTGCCAGAAGAAGATTGACTCAACATAGCAATCAAGTTTCTGTTGAGTTTCTTTCCCATGCACTCAGTCTCCTAACTTCCTTTTCCCTATGCCTCTCAGTACAAGAAGAATTCCTATGGTGTCCACCCTTACTACATGGGTCTAGAGGAGGATGGCAATGCCCATGGAGTCCTCCTGATGAACAGCAATGCCATGGGTAGGACAAACCTCTGTCCTCTTATTGTATGCCAATGATTCTTGAATTGCTTTAGAATATATTTGACTTAGCTGTCAGTATAGACAAAGTTATAGACTTTATGGATTGATTTTCCCATTCATTGACCCTTTATGTATATTTTAATTATATATAATTTACTTAACTTTTATTAGCAATCCAGCTAGTGAGAGCTTTCATTTAATTTCTACAATTCTATATGCATCTACTCCAGAATATCTGCTGTCAGTGTGTTAAAATTGAATAGAAGGAAGGTGGGGATTCCAGGGTTAAAATTCTCAACAGGAAGGATTTCATCATGTTGACATTTTCTTGTGTTTTCAGATGTGACATTCCAGCCCCTGCCTGCCCTCACATACAGGACCACAGGGGGCATTCTGGACTTCTTTGTGTTCTTGGGCCCAACTCCAGAGCTTGTCACTCAGCAATACACAGAGGTAGGAAGGAAATCATTTTTGAAATATGTGTGTTGTATATACATGTGTGTGTTCATACACTCATAATGTGTTCCAACCCTGCTATACAGGATTGCCATATAATGTAACTGTTATATGGTACCTGAATCTGACGATCTTTTAGGGGAATTTAAAATATGGAATATGGGAGAGTGAATATATTTCTAGAACTATTAAAATGATGTTTTCTCCACTTATTGCAGTGTATTAGATTATTTGTGGTAACTAGTGGTGGGCTAGTGTGGTGGTGGAGCTGTAGGAGTAGTGTTTTTGAGACATGGTAAGGGATGATGATATTGATTATAGTGGTAGTACTATTTATTAGTGAGAGTGATTGTGAGGATGTTGACTGTTATGGTGATAATGGTAGAGAGGATGATAGGACATGAGGTGATCATGAAAGTGATTGTAGTGGAGTTGATGTTGGGAGTTGAGAGAGTGAGGTTCATGTTAGTGATGGTGGGGGTAGGTATGATAGTTTTGGTAAGTAGTGGTGTTTGTATGATGCTTATGTCTGTGGTGGCAATGTGAGTTAACATGATAGAATGTATGACATCATTACATTGTCATAGTGGTTACAGTGTGATGACAGAGACAATGACTGTACTTGTGGTGGTGTTGAGTGTCATGTTCACTGGGTTAATAGCATTGTTGGTTATGACATCAAAAACATGTATGAAGTATCTACTGCGTGTATTACTTAATCCTTGTGAAAGGGTGTCACACATACTAAGTTACTCAGTGAAACCAACATGAGATAGCTCCTGCTCTTAGCATTGATTGACAGGTAAAGAAACAAGCACAGAAATGTCACATAGCTGCCCAAGGTCATACACTGAGCAAGACCTAGAGACTGTATTCTAAATTAGCTATTTCCTTTTTGCTTGTGCATTTCTAGTATCTAAATTATACATCTAGGAATCTGAATAAAAGCAGGTTTTCCAGAAATCCTGTAAAATGTGCTCTGAGAATCTGTAGGTTTTCTGTAGTGTGTCCCAGGAGCTCCACACACCCCTCTACTTCCTCTCTGGGTTTGAATTTGGTTCTAAATTGAGTAAAATATTCTGACTTCATATCCAGTTTCCATCCAGCTTCTCCTCTAACATTCTAACACTTTCTTCCTGTTTTCCAGTTGATAGGTCGGCCTGTGATGGTACCTTACTGGTCCCTGGGATTCCAGCTGTGTCGCTATGGATATGAGAATGATATTGAGATCGCCAACTTGTATGATGAGATGGTGGCTAAGCAGATCCCCTATGTACGTATGTCTGTTAGGGATTTGTTTGTCCTATTTAAGGGTGGTTTTAAAATGGCACACTGTGTTTTCTCATGTCATGTCACACTGAGTCTAGACTATCCACAGTGATTCAGGGGAGACCATTGCCCTCATAACAGTGGTGGCAAAACAAAGAGGAGCTTAGAATGGTTCATGGATTCTCTCTCCTGTACCAGGCTTTCCTCTGCTTCTTGACTGACTTCAAGATATTTAATTATGCTGTTTAAGTGACATGATAGTTAAACCCCACTCCAATACTCCTGCTTAATTAAGGAAATTAAAACTAACTCAGTGAATCCATCCCATATGAAGATTACTTTTCTGGACCTGGCACACCACAGTGCTCCCTGAGCTCTGAGCCTCACACTGGCTCCATCCTGGAATCCTGTATTGAGTTTGTAGTGGAATCACGTACAGAATCAGTACATTCACTTCAAAACCAGAGGTCCAATAATCATAAATCATATCGTGACCCTTTGTGCTTGTTTTGTATATATTGTTTGGTGTTACGTTAGTGTAAATTACTTCCTGTAACTAAGTGGTTCTCAACTTGTGTTTTGCAACCTTTTTGAGTGGAGTCAAATGGCCCATTCATATCTAAGACCATGGGAAAACACAGATATTTACATTATAATCCATGAGAGTAACAAAATTACAGTTATGAAGTAGCAACAAAAATAATTTTATGGTTGGGGCTCACCACATCATGAGGAACTCTATTAAAGTTTCTCAGCATCGGGAAGGTTGAGAACCACTGTTGTAATAGAACATCTTGGTGAGCTTTGCATTTGATCATCTCTAACACTGGGTCCTCTACAGTGAGGACGGTTTTTGTTTTGGTTCTTTTATAGTAGACCTATGATTGTATTATATACACTGTGAATATTTGACATTATTTTCTATGAATAACCATCACTAGTCTCAGGATACACTTAGAAAAAATCAAAACACTTTTTTCTGTAGTATTATTATTTATTTTTTACATAGCATTTTTAGTTATTTTTATAACATGTTTTACAGATCAGCATGAATACTCATCTTATATTTTTTGTTGATGTTGAAATACATTTTTTTCTGTTTCTGAGGAAATATTAAAAAATCTGAATATACAAAGATCTAAAGCTATGATATGGCATACATAGTGGTTAAGATTATGAGACACAGGCTGTGGTAACTGCTAGAGTCTGAACTTTCCAATCACCAGCATACTTTCTTATACCATCCACAGGACGTGCAGTACTCAGACATCGACTACATGGAGAGGCAGCTGGACTTCACCCTCAGCCCCAAGTTCTCTGGGTTTCCAGCCCTGATCAATCGCATGAAGGGCAATGGGATGCGGGTCATCCTCATTCTGGTTAGTTTGTGTGAATGTGTAGGCTGTGCTTGAGACAATGGATGGGCTTGATGGGGATCACCTTAGAGTGTCTGTCCTCTCCTGTTTCAGGAGAGAAATAAAGGTGTAATTGGTATAAGTGTATTTCTGGGAGTCAGGAAACCCTACAGTGAAATTACAACTGGGGACTTCCCTTTTCCACCCCCCTTCTTTGTAATCTTCAGTCTGAACTTTCACCTGCCTTGTGTTCTGATCGCAGGACCCAGCCATTTCCGGCAATGAGACACAGCCCTATCCTGCCTTCACCCGGGGTGTGGAGAATGATGTCTTCATCAGATATCCCAATAATGGAGACATTGTGTGGGGAAAGGTATGAGCTTTGTGTTGATCCAGCAAGACTCACCCTGGGCCAGGCACCGTGTTAGTGTGTCTGTGGGTGTGGTTTTTACTCTTTGTTTTTTGTCTCCGAGTTTCTGCCATTCATTTTATAATCAATATTTATTGATTATTGATAACAACTAAGGAATTTGTAGAATCTTATTTGATCATTTTTCTGCCCACAGGTCTGGCCTGATTACCCTGATATTGTTGTGGACCCCTCTCTAGACTGGGACAGTCAAGTGGAGGTAAATGTCCCTCATGGATGTTGATTAAGCCAGGAAACAAGAAATACCGGTGCCTGGCAGTGGACATGGCATGAGAACACACTTAGAACCTGTGTCCTTCCTGCCATTTGTTTCTGGACAATCTTACATATTCACTTTGTTTCTAATTCGTGTCTTACTTCCCACTTTGATATCAGTATTGTTGTTATTGAGATTTAAAACAAAAAAATTAGGTTAGATGTCATTGCTTATCATGGCACAACTGTGATTTGAAACTCAAACCTGTCTGAACCCAAGGTCCCATGGATGTTCAACTGGATGATAACTCTAAGAATGATCCTTTTTTCACTGAATATAGGTACCTGTTGTTTCTTTGGATATTGCTTTTCTATAGGGTGTATAGCCTTTCTATTTGGTGTTTGACTTTTTTTTTTATTGCATTCCTTACGATTGCAGACAGCCTTTTCTAGCTTTAAAGTTATAAATCCTGTCTGATTTACATTGTCTTGTGTCTCCCATCCTTGCTTTTACCTCAATGCTACTATATGGTGTAAGCACCATATAGTGCCCCAGCCATGTCCTGCTGTTATTTCTTACCACCTCATTATTTACTTCCTGATGCTTTCAGTTCTGTGAAGAACATAAAGGAGGCTTTTTGTTGAGACACAGCAAGGACTGAAATGTCCCATAATAAATAACAGGAATAAGTATAGAGACTTTATGAATATTTGTTCTTGCTGAGTGGTAGAAGTTGATCTATTATTTTCTCCAATTATGTTAAACACAGAAGCGAATACAAATATCAACTTGAAAATACAAGACAAGATCTTTGCTCTTAAAAAGTATAACATGTAGTCAAGGAGCAATATATTGGATATACTTTTCAAGTAAGATGTAGACAATGTCTTTATGATTTGGGGGAAAAGGAAGTGAAACCAAAGTGGAAGCTCCCCGCTACCTCCAGTCCCCCTACTTCATATTACACATGGCTGAAAGCATCCTCTGATTTTTACAATCACAACAAACAGAGAGCCATACTAGTTAGTCCAAGAACAGAAACATGCAATTGAATCCAACCTCATTCCCAGTGTGAATGTTCTCTGAACGCTTTTGTCCAACCTGATACCCTTCACCTAACATCTGACCTTTCAGCTAAGGCTCACATGACTTCTACCTTGCCTCATAGTCCTCAAGAAATTATGGTGCAATTGGGAGAGGGGATCCATAGCATGAGTTAGTGAGTGCAGTATTAGATCACTCCCACTCTTGTGGAAAAGAAGGAGAAATTCATTGGATGTTTTTCTAATTCATAGCAGGCAGGGTTTTGTGCTTTCTTATCTGTGTTTCACATGCTTTTCTAAGACAATGCTTATCCAAACATCTGCTATATATACTTGGTTCATATTATCATCATCTACCACCATGTAGTATAAGACTTTGCATGAGCCATGTTTATATTAGATGCATGTCTGCTGCTTAACATAATCATTTATGACAAATAACAAAGTATCATTATTTAACAGCAATACCGAGCTTATGTGGCCTTCCCAGACTTTTTCCGTGATTCAACTGCCACATGGTGGAAAAAGGAAATTCAAGAACTCTACACGAACCCAGAGGCACCAGACAAAAGCTTGAAGTTTGATGGCCTGTGGATTGTAAGTGTGTGCACGTCAGTTTAGTTGGATAGAGGATAGGAGTGGTGTGTGTGTGCGCACACGCGTGCATGTTTGTGCATCTTCCTGTACCTTAATTTTTAAAAATATTTACCATTTATTTCATTTGTATGAATGTTTTGTCTATATGTATGCATGTACACCATGTATGTACTATTTTGGCTCTATGTAATGTATGTATGTACATGATGTGTGTGCCTGGTGCTCATGGAGGTCAGAAGAAGGTGTCAGATCTGGAACTGGAGTTACAGATGGTTGTGAGCCACCATGTGGATCTGGGAGCCCAGCAATAGCAACAAGTGCTCTTAAGAACTGAGAGATCTCTGCAGCCCATCTACCTGTGTGTGTCTTTGGAGACGCCACAGTGTACTCCTTCTATCAGGTGTGGAACAGCCTTCATCCTCTCCACACCTGGTCTTTACCTGAAGCTCCTTCTCTAAGACCTCCAATGTCATTATCAGAAATCTCTTGGAACTTGGTCCGCCAAGGGAACTTTCCCTATAGAGATCATTTGTTCTTTATAGCCTGATTCCCCAGCAGTTGAAGATCTTCCCTGTGCAGATGACCAGAGATAACTGGATGTTTAATGCTTTTTTTCATGCTATTTTCTTAACTCTGAATTTACAGGCTCTGATTACATTTAAATAGAAATAATGTTTCTGACATTTGTAGGATATGAATGAACCTTCCAGCTTTGTGAATGGGGCAGTTCCTTCGGGCTGCAGTGATGCTACTCTGAACCGTCCACCCTACATGCCACGTAAGGAATTTGGGCCTGCTCCTCCTGTGCAGCACTGTCTGGAAGCAGAACTGAATGCTGGAGTAAATGTTGCCTATCACCAAAATGCCATTGAGGAGAGGCAGGAACTGAAATCCATTGTACTTTATTCAGAGGCAGGCAGGCTGGGAATGCAGAGGACTAACATCTCCCCAATCAACCTTCCCCTCTCTAGCTAGCACATTTTAGGAAATGTGTGCTGAGCCAGTCAAAATGTGTACATGAAGATTCATTTCTATGTAAGGAAGTGTTACTGTGCTCCTATAGTATAAATAATTGACCCTCCCTGTCTATCCAGCAGGGGTTACCTGGTCGTCAATGGTAGGTTCTCATAGTTTCTGTGGTTTAATGGGGCTGGAGACAAGGAACAGGAAAGCCTTTTACCCAATTCTCTGTGTGTAAGATCCAGGAGACATTAGGCAAATTTCTCAAATTCATCTAGATGATTCTCAACAGTACTAATGTCTCTGAAGGCTTCTCATTGTAAAATGTCTTATCTATCCAGTTTTATGAGAATGCATCCACCTGCATTTTCTTTGTAACCAATGATTGGAAAAAGTTGCTTCCTGTTATCATGGAGCCAGTTGACTTTAAGGTTCTATTTGTGTTTATGCCTTAGTTGCACCAATTTTATTTTCCTTGGTGTATAACATATTTCAAAGATCACACAATTTTCCTAGTGTCAGTTTTCTAGAGTAGAGTATACATAGAGAGGCAGAAAATATTATAAGCTTCACTGAAGTGGGTTAAGAATGATAAATAGTTTGTGTTAGCAGTCCTAGTCAAAGCCTGCTCAGTTGTCAGTGAATGAAAACCCAGGGTTGTTGCCTCCTTTATCTTCTTATGTGAACCAGCAATGGAAATTACATGCAGGCTCCTTACATCTCAGCTCAGAGCACTGTACTGAGTTGACCCTAGGCAGGGGAGAGATATCAAATTAATCTTAAGTTGTGGAGTTAAATCCATGAATAGGAGGTCAGGAATGAGAAAAATCAGAACTGATTTTCACTGTCTTAACTCTTCCCTCAGATTTGGAAGCCAGGGACAGGGGTCTGAGCAGCAAGACCCTGTGCATGGAGAGTGAGCAGATGCTTCCAGGTGGCTCCCGGTTGCGGCACTATGATGTGCACAGCCTTTATGGGTGGTCCCAGACCAGACCCACCTACGAGTGAGTGACCCTCTCCTTCTACTTCTTCTCCTTCTACTTCCTCTACCTCTGTGATGGATGTTGTAGCTCCTCTAATTTTCCATTCATTTTCCCATCCCCAGGGGTCTGTATAATGTAATTGTAATAACTGTGCAACAATTCTTATTTGTTAAGCAACCTCTCCTTAATCATGGAGGCAGCTATGTGAGGAAATCAATAGTCCTCTTGACTGTACCCACAGGCACCCTGAAAGTCATCATGCAGTGTAGACAGTACTGTGGTATCATTGGTGGCAAGAGGAAACAGGTAGCTATGGGCTAGAAAGCTCGCCTCTTTGTGGTGGAAGTGAGTTGTCTGTTTAGGTGTTGGTTTTTCTTTGGCTACTCATGTTGGATAGTCAATTGGTCTTTTGTTCAAGTAGCTAGGCATCCTCACATAGGGAGCCAACAGAAAAACAATCCTCAAATATAGAATATCAAGTACGGGCAAATAAATAGCCTCATCCTGTGTCTGCTTACTCTTTGGGGAGAAGCCAATGTATTGTCACATGGTGAGAGACTTTGAAACAACTGTGCAAAGGCCTTACCTCCATTATTATCCCAATTAACCAACTAGACCTCCTCTAAAGGGTCATTTCTATATTCCTTCTAGTTACACAAGAAATATTTTGTCATGATGTCCTAAGAGCAAGGGCTTAGGGAACAAGCCTGTCCTGCCTTTAATTTTCTTCCTTGTTTCCCCACCAGAGCTGTGCAGGAGGTAACAGGAGAGAGAGGGGTCGTCATCACCCGCTCCACATTCCCCTCTTCTGGACGCTGGGCAGGACACTGGCTGGGAGACAACACAGCTGCCTGGGACCAGCTGGGGAAATCCATTATTGGTGTGTGGGTTGTGCCCAGGGGCCTCTGCTGGCTGTGGGTGGAGAGGGGAGTAGGGTCCTTGGTGAAGGGGGAGGGGCAGGCAGAGAATGAATGCCTGTCCTGACCCTGCTGCATCTCTCCTTGCAGGCATGATGGAGTTCAGTCTCTTTGGCATCTCCTATGTAAGTGTCCTTGCATGCTCCTCCTCCCTAGGAAGGTGGCCTCATCTCTCAGAAAGCTCCCAGAGTTCACTTTGTTTGTTGTTGTTTCAGACCGGGTCAGACATCTGTGGGTTCTTTCAAGATGCTGAGTATGAGATGTGTGTGCGCTGGATGCAGCTGGGCGCATTTTACCCCTTCTCCAGGAACCACAACACCATTGGGACGAGGGTAGGATGTCAGCTTCCTCACATATATTATGTCACTGGAAATGCTACCTCAGTTTCTGAGTTCAATCCTGCTGCCTGTGTTCCCAGGGACACCATCAAATCATTAATTCTTTTCCTGTAAACTATAGTCTTTAATATTACTTTGATGTCTTTTTGCTTAGGGACTATTTTCTATCATATCTCATGAAGAATGTCTTGTCAATTTTTTTCTGGTAGAATTTCGGTGATCTTTACCAGTTCATTAAGAGTATTCTAGGATTCCCAGTCATTATTTTCTAAACTTCATGGTATGTTAGATTTTGATGTTTAGTTCAAATAGGCCTTCAATGATCTTCTTGAACTCCTTACTTGTCTCTGGAGGACTTTGAACACTTTTCTTCTGCTGCTTTAGAGACAAGACCCTGTGTCCTGGGATGAAACCTTTGAGAATATTTCCAGAAGTGTGCTAGAGACCAGATACACCCTGTTGCCGTATCTCTACACCTTGATGTACAAGGCCCACACGGAGGGCTGGACAGTTGTGAGGCCTCTTCTCCATGAGTGAGTATCAAGCTGGAGTCCTGTTGAGCAATGGCCAGTTTATTTATCATGTAGGGTGGAAGTGGACCCCATCAATTTTTCCACATTGAAGTGATAAGTCCCTTTTGTATGAGCTCTCCAGAGAATATCTCTATCACTCCTTCTAGTACAGTGAAATACATAACACTTATGTTCGATATAAGGTACTTACTGAAGTTATGTAATGAAAGCTCCCAGCATAGCACCATTTCTTTCTTTGAAGGCCCTACAAAGACTTCCCTATTTGGTGTAGGGATTTTGTTATTTGAACCCTGACCAGAACATCTTCTTGTAACTTTAGTGGCATTCCAGAGACAGATGACAAGGACCAGCATATTATTGCATTATAATGTGCCACAGTGAGGAAATAGAAAATGTGTTGTGGCAGATAATGCATTTCTGAGGTTTTAATAATACAGCATGTAGGAAATGGGGTCTATGTGATCCTTTTCAGTCTAGTGAAATATAAAGAAGTTATGAAGTTGTAGCTGGATTTCTGACTCGGGTCTGAATTGAGGACTTCTTTGAAGCCTTGTTCTGAGGTCCCACTGGGGTCAGATTGGCACCTTTATTTTCTTTTCCAGGTTTCTGTCAGACCGGGAGACATGGAATATAGACAGACAGTTCCTGCTGGGTCCAGCCTTCCTGGTCAGCCCTGTGCTGGAGCCTGTGAGTATGGTGACAGGAGGGATTCAGGATTCCATTGTAGGGCTGGATGACTGGGGTAATGCAGAGGCTGGTGTGAAAGGGATTATGATACACGGTTTCCTACTTTACACTCGTCTCCTTTGGTCCTTCTGAGCCACATTCCATGCCTTAGGTATTCTGCATTTTGACCTTTAATGTCAGCCTAACATTTCAAGGAATAACCTTGTCATGTATTTAATGATGTAATTATTTCTCTGTGAGCTAAGGTAAGGTCTGCAGGGTCAAGTGCAAGAAGTGTAAAGATTCCTTATTTTCCGTTATTCTTAACTAAAATTAATTGGAGAACTATTTGTAGCAATGTGTGTGATTTTTTAAAATCCCCTTTGTCCTTTAATTGTTTTTTTAAATTTTTGAGGTTATAATGTAATTTCACAATTTTCCCCCTCCCTTCATGTCATCTTTTTAAATCAGCTAGCTTTCCCTTTAAGC
Organism: Peromyscus eremicus; assembly: GCF_949786415.1. Classification (NCBI taxonomy): domain Eukaryota; kingdom Metazoa; phylum Chordata; class Mammalia; order Rodentia; family Cricetidae; genus Peromyscus; species Peromyscus eremicus. The sequence continues at coordinate 51,949,247 of NC_081418.1, forward strand.
TAGAAAAACAATTAATTTACTTCCTCTGCTATAATATGGCTTTTGATAAAATTAAAATATAATTAATATTCCTTGCGTCTTTTTCAGGCTGCACAATTTTTTTTGTGCTCTATGGTCAACATTACCTATTCATTTCTTTTGGGAGAGGATGAATACATCTATAATACAGTGGTGTTTGATTTTCTCTGAATTATGACCTGAGAGGCTTTGTGAAAGCACTTGTTTTTGGCAAGCTAATTTCTGTTGCTGGAAAAGGAGGATCTTCATCATTGATACCATAAGATAGTTGAAATAAATTTGTCCAATTCTGTTAGCTTTATAATTATTCTAACTCCTCACCAATGTTTGCTGGTCACTGTGTTCTAGATAGCAGAGTCCACTGCTCACACTTTCTTTGTATTTTATTGCAGAATGCCAGAAATGTCAATGCCTATTTCCCTAAAGCCCACTGGTATGACTATTACACGGTGAGTTTTTCTTTTTATTTGTACAATTCAGAAAGTAGTAGCCTATAGTGTCAGAATATGATAGATAACAAGCTTCATGCCACTTCTGGAAATCATCTTTTGTGGTTTTGAATGGCCATGTTATATTTTGTGGCCTCATTTCCTAGTATTACCCTTAGGGAAAATGTTTCAGGAACTAAGAAGGAGTGGCAGCATTGCCCAGTGTCACCCCTGTCCCCCAGTTAGAAACAGTGTGTGCAGTGAGAGTGCTTGGATCCACAGGAAGACCTCATCTGCTATGTGCTGTAACTCTCCCCATAGCTCCACTCTCCATAAGGTCAGGGATTCTAACAGGGTCTTAAAGCTTTAAAACACAGCAAGCTTTAACACAGCAGAGGGGAACAAAGTGTGATAATGACCTATGTTGAATGGTGGTGACCGGATTGTTCAGGACCTGCTGACTGTCCAGGGAGGTGTGCATTCTTCCCCTCATCATCTCTTCTCCTGCCACAGGGTGCAGACATTAATTCAACAGGAGAGTGGAAGCTCTTGCCAGCCCCTCTTGAACACATCAATCTTCATATCCGTGGAGGTTACATCTTGCCATGGCAACAACATGCTCTGAACACACACTTGAGGTGAGTGATGGGACTAGGGCTCTGCTTTGCATACTGTGAGCTCATCCTTTTGTGATGAAAACCACATTTACATCAAGCATGCCTCTCAAGACCAAAAGCAATCTTCATTCTGCTTCATCTGTTCTGTTATATTTCTTTGAACATGTCTGTCCCTTTTCACAACTGGGCATTTTGTTTGTATCTGTGACCAGAGTGTGTTAAAGCAGCAGGTGGTATGTGCTGAGGAAGAATACTGACTTCATCTGTCCTTGTGTGTGTGTGTGTGTGTGTGTGTGTGTGTGTGTGTGTGTGTGTGTGATCACACTCTGCCTTTGGATTCTCCTTGAACTCTTCTTGAGAAGCGGTCGACTGAGACTACACCCTGGTGGACTTGGAGAGATCCTCTACCCTGCTCCTCTGTAAATAAACCCTTGTAGTTTTCAGGACACAGACAGCTCTGGCGGTCAGCCTTCTGCTTTTCCCAGGGCTGTTGCAATTTTAGTTGTGAGAGTCCCATCTTGAGAAAATTCAGTTCCAGTCATTGGTCCCCTCCTGTCCTGGTCTGACTGTCTATCCCATGTGTGTGCTGTTCTTGCCCCACCCGTCCCATTTCTAAGTTAGCATCCCTGGTATGTCCTTTTCAAACCTTAGTTTCCCACTTTTACCCCCACCCTTGTGAGCCATTTCTCTGTTGTGATTCAAAAGGGGATTCAAGAGTACAAACTCGCCTGTCCCTTTGTAACTTTTTGTTCCAAAATGGTAGCCTTAACTTCTACTAAGGAATTCTATATTGGTTCCAAAGTTTTACTGAAAGTAGTAGTGTATTTATTTACAACTGATAAGGATTTATTAGGAATATATATCTTTTACATTTTTTCCTGATCGTAAGAATTTAAAATGCCTCACTGTTTTAATTATTCAAGTTGCAGACTTTATGAAAAGGTGTATAATCTGATGCCAGTTTGTTTTTCATTCTCTTTTCAGCTTCAGCCTGTTCTGCACACCCATATCAATTTCTCTTGCAAAAATGAAAAGTTTACTTTTTCCCTGTCCTTGAAGTGAAATCCTCCATTAGTGAGTTCATGTACTGTCCCAGTGTGTTTTCAAGTTACATACCTGTACTTTATGAAGTGCCTTTTAAACTTCCTTTTTACTTATTCTTCGTGTCTTTTACATCATGCCTCCCGATTCCACCCATCTTCCTCCTCTGCTCCAGAATATAACAAAGTAAAATTTAATAGAAAAAAGAGAAAAATGGAGAAAAAAAAGGCGGGGGGAGAGAGGGAAAATGTTGTCATGGAAGCTGCAGTGTGACACTGTGAATCATGGAGTGAACTCTTTAATCCATACATTTTTAAATTATGCAGTGTCTTAATAAGCATATGGATCAGCTATATCTCAAACATGTCATTGTGCAAATATATCCAATTTAATAACTATATTTGGGCATCCTCTATCATTGTCCTTTATGCTGGGCCAGTCTGTGAAACACGCTAGTCAAGTGCTTTACCACCCCTTATCCCTTAGTTCATTTCACCCCTCAATTTTCTACTTGATTATTTATTGTTATTATTATCCTATGTTAATTATAGAAGTGAATCACTAATATATTTCCTTCCATCCACATGTAATGCATTCATCATATCTACCATTTTTTTTAACCACCCTCCAATACTTCAACCTTGGTACCCATCTCAGGCTCCAATCATTCCTCTTCAATTCTTCACATTTTTGTTTCTTTATTTGCAGTGTTCATTGGAAATACAAAATATGAAATCATGACATTCCCTGTCTGGCTTATTTTGCTTGACATAGTATCTTTAAAGTCTGGTTTTCTGGCATCTTTGGGTTTTAGCTCTCTCTTTGTATTCCTGTGTTGTTTCTGTCTCTTATGTGTGTCGTTCACTTCCTTGCAAGCCTAACAATGTTTAACATAGTAGTGTAAATTATATACTGTAGTGTTTAGGTCCTCCAAATTATTATCATATTTCTGGAAGTGCCACTCTACACTCTCATATCTTTTATTGTGTCACTTTTCACTATTTGTTGCTTGGCAAGTGTATTGAATGTGTCTTATAATATTAAGATTTAGGAGTTGTGTGGATTTAACTTTATAATTATTAGCATTTTAGCAATGACAGCTCAATCAATGAACTATAAAGGAAATCAGCTGATTTTGTTGATAGTGGAGTGTGATCAGGTAGTGGAAGGTTGACCTGGAAAAAATACAATAGGAAACCTGAGGCCAGTGAGGGGTACATGAAGAACAAGCATGAAGCTCTTGTGTTTTGTTTTTCTCAAAAGATAGTAATAGACATTAGATTAAGTAAAATTAGTCAGAAAGGGATAGTAGTATATAATAGAATTAGTACTTGAGTGGCAAAGGAGTGGGGTGGTGAATTCACAGCCAGCCTGGGTCAGGGAGTCAATTCTATGCTAGTCTGAGCTGCTTGTCTCAAAAACAAACAAACAAATGACCCCAAACAAGACATTCAATATAGAGTTACCATTATACAGATTAATCTTATTTTGTGTGTTTCTGAGTAAAAATTTCCTTGGCAAGGAAAGCATATCTAGTGGCAGCAGCTGATACAGTCCTTACAGGATGGTCTCTTTAGTGACCTGGCCACAGCACCACTGTCTAAGACTCCATCCTATTCTCCTAGTCTGCATTCTGTATATCAGTGCTGCCATAGCATCCACTGTAGCTGATGTAGTGATTCTGATGCTCACATCCTGACTTCCTGTTTGGGCACATGTTGCTGAGGTTTGATATATTTCTTTCTTGTGAAAGTTATACTGGAGACAGTGACTTCTAGCATTCTTAGCCCTGTTCTGAAGGGAAGAAGCCATCCATGACTAGTCCTTTACCCATCTATCCTTTATGCATGTGAAATATTGTGGCAATATTTTCTAAAGTCCTTTGAGCCCTAAGGATTTATGCCTTGTGTAAATCTTGTTCCCCACAGCCGGAAGAACCCTCTCGGTCTGCTCATTGCCCTGGATGAGAACAAAGAGGCAAGAGGAGAACTGTTCTGGGATGATGGGCAGTCAAAGGGTGAGTGCGGTGAGAGGGTGTGGCCATTGCAGACCTGCATGTCTGACTCTGTCCCTTCACCCCTGCTGGCCATTCTGCTGTTGGTGAAATCTCACCAGGCATCCTAGAGCATCCTCCCAGAGAAAACATGTGCTTCTGCATGTACTGGTCAGAGGCCATGATAGATGAACCTCAGATGGAGGAGAGAGAACATCTCTCTGACTCTGTCTCTGTCTCTCTTTCTCTCTTTTTCTGAATTCTTTCTTTGGTCAAGCATGTCTAACAGGCTCTTACTTAATTGTTAAAAGGCATCTGAAGGACACATTTTCAAGACTGTTCTGTAATTCATTTTAATTATAAATTACTTCCCCATGAGCCCTTGGGGGAAAACTGTTGATGATATGAAAGGCACACCCATGTCAGCAAGGCAGCAAGTGCACACAGTCCTGATTACGTGCATCTTCTGTGTTTCTGCACACTCTTTCTTTGTGTCTCTCCCTGCCTCCCTCCCTCCCTTGTTCCCTCCTTCTCTCCCTCTCTCCCTCTCTCCTTTCTTGTTTCCTGCTTTTCTTCCTTCCTTTTGTCTCTACTGCACTAAGAATTCTCAAACTCTACCTTGGGAAATAGATTCCCATAAGAAGACTGCCTTGGGAGGACTACAAAGGATACTCTCATGGTTATAGCATTAAGGAGAAGACCAGTGTGTGGTCAATAGACTCTACACACATACAAGTACTGTACAATGGTTACCATAACATTAATTGACGTTTCCATCACTGTTAATGGCAGTATTGGCTCTCTAGAACTTGTTAGTATCATGAATCATAGTCCTTGAACAGATTTTCCTCATTTACCCTTCTACCTGATTCTGAATTCTCCTGTTCCTTCTGCTGTATTTAGGCTATTTATCTCCTGTATAAACAGAGACCATACATTGCTTCTCTTTGCTGTCTCACCTACTTCTCCTAGTGGAATATGATTCAGATTCATCTCTGCTCTAACAATGCAGGGTTTCCCTCTTCTTTAATATTAAAGAATACTCCATTGTATTCATGCACTGTAATTCTTTTATTCATTCATCTGCTAATAGATATGGTTGTTGTTTCCCCATCTTAGCTATTGTGAAAAAGTGGACAAGAGACTTAACAGCAACCACTTAGGAGGAAATATATGAGAAGCTTCTTTGGTAATGGGCGCCTCAGAGGACAGTGACCTCTTAGGAGGAAATATAGGCGAAGCTTCTTTGATATTGGGCATGGTATTGTGATTTTAAGTGTGACACTAAAAATATATGCAACAAATCATAAAATAAATTTGCATAGTCATTATGGAGAACAGTGTAGACACGCTTTCACATTTTGAAAATAGAACTGCCATATAGCACAGAAATTCCATGTCTGGGTGTGTGCCATCCAAAAGAAATGAAAACAGTATGCCACAGAGATACTGGGTCTCTCATAGTCACTGTGGCATTATTTGTGCTAGTGAAGATCCATAAGCAGCTCAAGTGGCTGACAGATGAATGAATAAATACATTGTGATACATGGATCTAGTAAAGTGTCTTCAGTCATGAGAAGAAAGAAGAGTCATTTTTAAGGAAAGGCAGGTGGAGCTTGTCTTCTGTGGTCACCAGGCCAGACTGACATCTCTTTCTTCTTTCAGATACTGTGACCATGAACTCTTACCTATTCAGTGAATTTTCTGTCACCCAAGTGAGTGCATATTTTTATGAATATTGTGTGGAATTTTGTCTGAAGATGACTATATATGTTCTTCTGTGTGTATCTAACTGTATTTGTTTAAATATCAGCATTTATGTGGGTGAATACACTGCTATTTATGACTTGATTCAGAATTATATCAGCTATGTTATTAGAAAGAATCAATAATAATAAAGAAAATCAGGTGGGGTTGTAAAAGACAATTCTATAAAATATCAGTCTGTTTCCTCCACTCTCTCTATGGGCATTGTAAAAATGAATTTTTACCCCCATTAGCATGTACCAGCAAAGGAAATTGATAGGCCTTTAATGAAGTTCAAGGATGTAGTTTAAGGTGGGGTATTTGAGGGCCTAGGAATCCTGGTACTCACTCTTTGCTCATAATTTTGCTTGATGTGTTTCAGAACCATTTAAATGTAACCATTTCAAGTCCAAACTACAAGGATCCCAATAACTTGGCATTCCAGGAAATTAAAATCTTTGGGATAGAGGAAATTGCCAATGCTAGAGTGAAACAGAATGGTGTTCTTAGTCAAATGTCTCCTCAAATCACTTACAATTCAAGTCTGAAGGTAAGAATTCCTTTTGTGAGGGAGACTTTCACAAACCCCCATGGTATTTCGATATGACTTCTTGCTAAGATTACATGGGCTGTTGAAGGACCAGAGCACATCTGATGCCTGGTGGGGATGTCACAGTATGGAGGAGGAAGGTAGAGATGTAGGGATGGTTTGAGGCACCATGACTCCAGTTTTTCTGTCCCTAGTTTCTTAACTCTCAGTATTTGCTTTTCTCTAACTGGATGTGGAGACAGGATCTGAGGGACAGGATCTGAAAACTGATGGCTTGTGCTTGAAGGTGAAGGGAGAGATAGGGGTCCTGTGATCAAAACATTTAAATTGCTTTATTTATTTAATGTTTCTATCCTTTGTTGGACTCCAGTAAGACATATTATCTGTTCTGTAATAAATACATTTGCAGGGTATATTTTATGAAGAAGTTGATGGGGCGGCTAACTATCTCAAATGGTGATTGGAAAGTACTATTCTGGCAGATGTAATGACATCCAGACCTTCTGTATGACTTCTATTCCATTCCCCTAGTTCCTCTTCATTGGGAGGCACCTTTCCCTAGTCAACTGAGATTTCTACTAAATAGTGTATTAATATTTGACGTTTTGTCATGACAATATATAAAGAGGATACATATATTACAAAGTTACAAATGAAGACTTGTATGATTGGTTGTGACTATTGCTAAGTGTAAGATATCTGATGGATGCATATATGAAAACAAGCTTTGCTCATAATAGAAAATAGGATACTTAACATATCACTAAAAGAATTCTTTATTGTTTGAATCAGGGTAATGAGAGATGCAATTCACATACATGAAATTATATATAAAAAATTAAGAAAGTGTCTAAACCAATATTTGTAAAACATTTGCTTTGATTTCATTTGATGAAATGCAGTAGTTGAGACCAGCTTTTTCATTTTGTGGAGATCGAGAAATAGCTCAGCATTTAATATTACTGGCTGCTCTTTTAGAGGTTCCAGGTTTGATTCTCAGTACACATATGTTGGTTCATAAACATCTATAACTCCAGTTCTAGGGGATTCAATGCCGCTTCTGGATTCTGTGGCCATACACATAATACACAGACATGCATGCAAGCAAAACACCCATGAACATAAAATAAGGCGGGGATTCCTCAGCTTTTTATGAAAAGAAGTCTGAAATGGAAAACAGATTGGAGTTTTTTTTTCTTCTGTAATTGAATGTTCAAAGTTGAAAACTTGTTGGAATTGGGTCAAGGTTGAACTTTGTCAGAACTCAGATCTGTCTTGTCTAATGACTGGAAGTGGCTACTTAGATCTAGTGACAATGCCCTTATTCTAGGAGAGATGAAAAAGGGAAAAAACAAGCAAAGAAAAGAGAGTTAGAAAAAGAGGAAGGCAGAGCAAGTGAACTCAAATTTACTTTTTGGGCCATGAATATGCTACAGTCATGAAAATTTCATATATTAATTGGTAGAATGTATTATTTGAACATGAAATACCAAAAAAGAAGAGCACATTTCATACAAAGAAGACAGCTGGCAATGTATTCAGAAAGGGCCTTCTTTTCCTAGAAAGTGTTTGTCTTGGTGATGCTCTCCAGGTTGAGCTAACAGACAGGGCAGCCAAAGGGCTCAGAAGTCTGACATTATCAGTCTGTAACTGCATTTAGGACATTTGAAATGGAAGTTTATATAATGATATTTCCTACTCCTCAGTCATACCCTTAGTAGATAAACCTGAGATTAAAAAAATTGAGGTAGGCCAGGTGGTAGTGGCACATATCTTTAACTGTAGAACTTGGGAAGCAGAGGGAGGCAGATCTCTGTGAGTTTGAGGCCAGCTTGATCTACAGAGAGAGTTCTAAAGACAGACAGTGCTACACAGAGAAATCCTGTCCCCCTCAAATAAAAATAAATGAAGTAATTTGTATAAGATTCTAGAGAAAGCTGGTACCACAATACTCCTATTGGCCTATTCTCTAGGCATTCCACACCAAAGGGGTCACGACATAGGGAGGTTATGAATGAGAAAAATAGCTTAATTTGCTAACAGGAGGAGAAGCCTTTCTGAGAAAATGAATAGGGGTCAAGTGGTCCAGGGAAGGAATGAAAAAAATGTGATTATAGCAGTTGTTTTCTATCTTTTTCTACAATGTAACAGGTAAGGTTTTGAGAGAGTACTGATATTTTCTTTTTGCCACTATCTTTTACCCCATGTATACAGTTATACCCTTGGAAACTGTAATGTGCTCTTTAAATCGTTAAAAGAGGGGCAAAAGAATAGAGTTAAAATGCCAGTTACACTTAATTTCCAAAAATGAAAGGTTCAAATCCTTAGTTCTGAGGATGAATGTGCATTCCTTCAGGTGGCCACCATCACAGATATCCATCTCATGCTGGGAGAAGCATACACAGTCGAGTGGGACAATGTGAGGGATCTGGAGAAGATAGACTGCTACCCAGATAAGGATGGTGCAACTGAGGCTAAATGCACTGCCCGGGGCTGCATCTGGGAGGTAAGCATGCTGAGGATGTTCCTGGAAACTGGAACCCTTGAAATACAACCTACAATGTCTTTAGCATGGCCTTGTACCCTTGGATTTATTAAAAACCATGGAAAGAAAAGGCTCCAGATGAGTCTGATTTGGATTGAGAAGTGTGAAGTGCAAGAATGTGATGTTTAGAGTGTGTGCTATTTGGAGTCATGGAACTTAAACCCATGCTTACTTTCTTATAGGCATGAGTGACTGAAGTGATGGCTTTCTCCATATAAATTGATTATCTATTTGATAACTCTAGATCCCTGCTGATGTAGGATATTGAAATTCTTTTCAGGAATCCAGCACTTCTGGGGTCCCTTATTGCTACATTGCCAATGAGCTGTACACAGTCAGCAATGTTCAGAATCATCCAAATGAGGCCACAGCCGACATCTCCTTGAAGCCTTCTCCTTATAGCAATGCCTTCCCCTCTACACCCGTGAATCAACTGCAGCTTCGAGTCATCTACCACAAGAATGAAATGCTGCAGTTCAAGGTAAACACAGTGTGTGTGAGATCAGGTGTGGACAGGGCCTTTTCAGTTCCATTACTCTGTACAACCTTGTGTTACAACATTATAAAATTTTTTATTTGTTTAGTAAATAGTCCAAAAACAACATTCTAATGAAGAGAGCAATTAGATGAATGGTAGAATAGTGAAATCTCTCTTAATTTCAAATTTGAGAGAATCACTCTGTCTAAAGAGATATTTGGGAGAATGAAACACGGAGAGGGAGCAGAGGAGGCTACTAGGAAGGTTGAAGAGTTATGGATGAGTTTGGTCTAGAGATAAGAAGGGAGATGGGCAACAGGGGATGTGATTGAGACCTTGAGACCATCTTGGTCATTCAAATCAACTAAAAGAGGGATATGCCTAAGGAATGACTTCATAGTTTGCAAATGTGCCTGTATGGTTGCTAATGATAATGGAGATTAGGAAATGGAGTAGATTTGTGATTGACCGTATAAGAGGAGGAGTATGATTTTGAATAAAATAATAGGAGACAACTTTGAAATCCTCATGAAAGTGATTTGTTTTCCTTCCTTGGTTTAATTAACCAAAGGGACTAGGGATGGACTAGCTATCCTCTTGTTTGTTTCATTATTAGACTCTGAGCTGCTCTAAAACAAGGGTTTTATCTTCCATGATGGTGATATTGGAATCACACACATAGGCTGCTATATAGTGAGTACTCAAATGCTATTGGAATAATACAAGGCAGTGATCAAGGCAGAGTGGCTTTGCCTAGACTACCTTTAGAATCTGGGCTCATCCTGGACTTGAGTTCTCCATCTTCTCATGTGTTGTTTTGTGTGTGTGTCCTCACCAGAATGGAGTTGGTTGGGTGTGTAGCCTCAACTTACACTCACTAACCATTAGCTATGCAGTAGTTCTCTCCATCATACTCATCTTTCTGAGCCCACTTTAACACTTTGGGACTTTGTTGTTTCTTTACCAGAATCACCTGCTCTCAGTTTTGTGTTGGTTTATTGCTGTTTAACTTTTAAGATTCAGCCTGTATTTCTTCCATGAAACCATCTCACTGTTCCTTCCCTGTAATAGCAAAGCCCTTCTGCAGAATTTGTGTTAGCTCACATCCTCCAGGAGTGCTGAATTCTTCTTTCTGATTTACCATGAATTCCTAAGTGTTTCATGACATTAGCCTTGGCTTATTCAGTTCCTATCCTTACTATTTACTATTGGATCAACAGTGGTTTGTGGATCCTGAATTATTCAGCTTTATTTAGTTTTTCAGAAGGGATGTTTTTAATTAGAGAAACTTAGTTTTTTTTCCACCAAATTTCAAAGGTTTCAGATCTTACACTTATACATCCACACACAAAATAAATATATCATATGTGTATAAATACCAATTTCAGAATGAACTTTTCATGTTAATAGCAGTGTTGAAATTGATGAAGAAATGTTCTAGAGCCTGTAATATTGAGCCATGACCAAGATCAAGCTATTTAATAGAATCTTTTTCTCTGGTATGTTGGTTAAGTCCTGTATTGTGAGGTAAAAGAAGAAAAAACATTCAGCCTGTAGACTATGTAAAACATGCTAAGAGTATGCTGAGGTATTTGTGTCTAGAGTACAATTCTGTTCTAAAGCACTGCTTGAAATGACAGCTAACTGTGAATATTTACACTATTGATGTCATGTTTTGACATATTTACATATTATAGATTATCAATTCAGTACAGTTAGGATTTGATGTTTCAATTCTCTAATATTTTGTGAAGTGGTAATTGAACATTATCTCAAGTTATTTTGAATTATATTGTTAGTTATATTGAATTGATAGTTATGCAATTATATTGTTAGTTTTGCAATATTATTTATGATCACTGTCAGCATGCTGGTAAAGCATCATAATGTACATGCCATATTTTTGTCTTTACATTAAATGATTTTCTCTGGCCTAGATCTATGATCCCAACCACAGTCGGTATGAAGTCCCAGTACCTCTGAACATCCCCACTGCTCCATCCAGCACCCCTGAAGGCCGTCTCTATGATGTCCTTATCAAGGAGAATCCATTTGGGATTGAAATTCGCAGGAAGAGTACAGGCACTGTAATGTAAGTGAGTCCTGGTCTGTCTTGGAGTTCCTGCTTTCCTAAACATTCCTCACCAGGTTCATTGTCCTTGAAGACATCCTGGCTCAAAGTATCGCACTGCCCATCTTCCGATCCATGATGAATTAGTTACCTTTTATGGCTGTGATAAAAAGCCCCAACCAAGAAAACTTATAGATCAGTTTATTTGTGTTCATGGATTCAGAGGTTTGGAGTCCATGATGGTGAAGTGGAAGCAGGCAGCAGACAGGGCAGCAGGAACAGCTGAGAGCTCACATCTTGAACTTCAAACAGGAAACAGAAAGCAAACCGTGTGTGAGCCTTTCAACACCAAAGTCTGTTCCAAATGACATACTTCCTCCACCAAGGCCGCACCTCCCAATATTACTAAATAGTGCCCAAAAGGTATTTAAATACCTGAGACTATGGGGGATGTCTCATCTAACCACCATACATGAGGAAGTGATTTCTGTTCTTAGAGGAAATCTTTAATACTCTGAGAGTGATTGCTAAGGCAGTTACAGGTGTGTGGGAATTATTGAATGAGTATTTACTGAATTCCTTCCGGATATTAGGTGATCTTCTTGTACAGTGGTCATAGACAGGTGTGCTATTTCTTCCATTAAATTATACTATGAAGAAGAATTTGATATAACAACAACTGCTATGCTGGAAAAATAAAGGAAGTGACATTATTTGCAGCCTTAGATACCATGATCTGAGATTGTGTCTCTGAGGATGAGGTGATGGTAAATAGAACCGAGATTAGGAGAAGTCCTGAAGGGAGTTCTGGGTAAAGGAACATTTATGATAGAATGATAGATGTCATGAGCTAGAGGAAATTTATCAGTTACAGTAGAGAGATTCCCTTGAGGTGACTAAGAGTATGAATGTGGGAGACATAGGAGGGATGTTAGGTAGGACTTAGAACAAGAACAGCCCTGGAGGCTCCAAGGGAGGCTCTCGGGAGAGATGAGCAGGCATGTGAGCAGGAGTATGAGGTGGTGTGCGGTGCTCATAAAGCAGCCCTGGATACCTGTAGGAAATGGAGCATCAGGGTTCAAGGGCAGAAGACACAGTGAGTTTGGAGTGGTAAGGTGATAAAAATAATTGGACATGGATGTGGACAACACTAAAGGGAAGCAGTGATACAGTGTAGGGGATATAATGGTGACTTGGGCCATTAGCAATGGTGACTATTTATTTTAGCCAGTATCCTTGCTTATTTTGCTTGGGAGAGACCCTATTTCTGATTGTGAAAATGGAGGGTTCTGTTGTCCTCACAAAGGCAGCTGCTGGAAACTACTAGGAAGCTGATTTTCTTTTGCAAATGTTCCTTTTCCTTCTGCAGCTGGGACTCTCAGCTTCTTGGCTTCACCTTCAATGACATGTTCATCCGCATCTCCACCCGCCTGCCCTCCACATACATCTATGGCTTTGGGGAAACTGAGCACACAACCTTCAAGATAGACTTGAACTGGCACACGTGGGGCATGTTTTCCAGGGACCAGCCCCCGGGGGTAAGGACAGAGCGTTGGTGTCTGTGTTCTGTCTCCTCCATCCATGCTGGGTGTCTTGTGCTTCTTTTATTCCAGACTCCATCTGATTGTCAACTTCTACTGCTAGGCTAATGGAGATCTTTTTAAGTTCCCCTTTCCTCTGCTGTTCTTACCAGAAGAAGATTGACTCAACATAACAATCAAGTTTCTGTTGAGTTTCTTTCCCATGCACACAGTCTCCTAACCTCCTTTTCCCTATGCCTCTCAGTACAAGAAGAATTCCTATGGTGTCCACCCTTACTACATGGGTCTAGAGGAGGATGGCAATGCCCATGGAGTCCTCCTGATGAACAGCAATGCCATGGGTAGGATGAACCTCTGTCCTCTTATTGTATGCCAATGATTCTGAAATTGCTTTAGAATGTATTTGACTTAGCTATCACCATAGACAAAATTTTAGTCTTTATGGAATGATTTTCCCTTTTTTGACCCTTTACGTGTATTTTAATTACCTATAATCTACCCAACTTTTGTTAGCAATGCAGCTAGTTGAGATCTATTTTGACTTCTTCAATTCTATATGTACCTACTTCTAAATATTAGCTATCAGTATGTTACCACTGAATTGAGAGAAGGTGGGGATTCCAGGGTTAAAATTCTCAACACGAAGGATTTCGTCATGTTGACAGTTTCTTGTGTTTTCAGATGTGACATTCCAGCCCCTGCCTGCCCTAACGTACAGAACCACAGGGGGCATTCTGGACTTCTATGTGTTCTTGGGCCCAACTCCAGAGCTTGTCACTCAGCAATACACAGAGGTAGGAAGGAAAGCATTTTTGAAGTATGTGTGTTGTATATGTGTGTGTACATACACTCATAATGTGTTCCAACCCTAATATACAGGATTAGCATATAATATAACTGTCATGTGGTACCTGAATTTGATAGTCTTTCTCAGGAGGAGTTATAATATGGAATATGGGAGAGTGGATATATTCCTGTAACTATTAAAATTATGTTTTCTTCAACTATTGCAGTGTATCAGATTATTTGTGGTAACTAGTGGTGGGCTAGTGTGGTGGTAGAGCTATGGTAGTAGTGATTTTGATGATACTGTGAGGGATGGTGATATTGAATGTAGTGGTAGTACTATTGATGAAAGTGATTGTGAGGATGTTGACTGTTATGGCAATAACTGTTGAGAGGATGATAGAACATGAGGTGATCATGAAAGTGATTGTAGTAGAATTGATGCTGGGAGCTGAGAAAATGAGGTTCATGTTAGTGATGATGGTTGTGGGTATGATGATGTTTTGGTATTAGTGTTGTTGGTAATGATGCTTATGTCTGTGGTGGCAATGAGAGTTATCATGATGGAAAATGTTACAGTATCACATTGTCACATCGGTTACAGAATGGTGACAGAGACAATGACTGTATTGGTGGTGGTGGTGGCGGCAGTCATAATCATGGGGAATAACAATATTGTTGGTGACAACATCAGCAAACTTGTATGAAATATCTACCCTGTGTATTACTTAGTGCATGTAGAGGGTGTTACACCTACTAAGTTACTTGGTGAAACCAACATGAGATAGCTCCTACACTTAGCTTTGATTGACAGATAAAGAAACAACACAAACATGTCATGTAACTGCCCAAGGTCACACAATCAGCAAGACCTAGAGACTCTATTAGAAGTTAGCTGTTTCCCCTTTTGTTGTGTGTTTTTAGTATCTAGATTATATATCTAGGAATCTGAATAAAAGCAGGTTTTTCAGTAATCCCGAAAAATGTGCTCTGAGAAGCTGTAGGTTTTCTGTAGTGTGTCCCAGGAGCTCCACACACCCCTCCACTTCCTCTCTGGGTTTGAATTTGGAGTTAAATTGGGTAAAATATTCTGACTTCATATCCAGTTTCCATCCAGCTTCTCCTCTAACATTCTAACACTTTCTTCCTGTTTTCCAGTTGATAGGTCGGCCTGTGATGGTACCTTACTGGTCCCTGGGATTCCAGCTGTGTCGCTATGGATATGAGAATGATACCGAGATCGCCAACTTGTATGATGAGATGGTGGCTAAGCAGATCCCCTATGTACGTATGTCTGTTAGGGATTTGTTTGTCCTATTTAAGGGTGGTTTAAAATGGCACACTGTGTTTTCTCATGTCATGTCACACTGAGCCTAGAGCATCCACAGTGTTTCTGGGGAAACCATTGCCCTCATAACAGTGGTGGCTTAGAAAACAAAGAGGAGCTAAGGTCTCCTGTACCAGGCTTTCCTCTGCTTTTTGACTGACTTCAATATACTTGATTATACTGTCCTTAGTGACATGACAATTAAACCCCACTTCAATACCAGTTTTGTTTAATTAAGGAAACTTAAACCTATTTCACTGAACCAGTCCTATATGTGGATTGCTTTCTTGGGCTCAACACAGCACAATGCTCTCCATCCTGGAATCCTGTATTGAGTTTGTAGTGAAATCACATATAGGATCAGCCACATTTACTTCAAAGCCAGAGACCCAACAACCATAAATCATTTTGTGACCCTTTGTGTTCATTTTGTACATATTTTTCTAGGTTGCATTAGTGCAATGTGCTTCCTGTAACAGAGCAGTTCTCAACTTGTGAGTTGGGACCTTTTGCGGGGGAGTCAGACAGCCTATTTACATCTAAGACGATTGGAAATCATGGATATTTACATTATAAATCATGAGAGTAACAAAATTACAGTTATGAAGTAGCAACAAAAATAATTTTATGAATGGGGCTGATCACATCATGAAGAACTGTATTAAAGTTTCTCAGCATCAGAAAAGTTGAGAACCACTGTTGTAATACATCTCAATGAGAGCTCTGCATTTGATCATCTCCAACACTGGGTCCTCTACAGTGAGGACAGTTTTTGTTTCGATTCTTCTATAGTAGAACTATGATTGCATTATATACACAGTGAATATTTGACATTATTTTCAATGAACAAACATCACTGATCTCAGGACACACTCATAGAGAAAGTCAAAGCACTTTTTCCTATAGTAATTTTATTTATATTTTTACACAGTGTTTTTAGGTTTTAGTTTTTTTTTTTTTTTTTTCTGAGACAGAGTTTCTCTGTGTAGTTTTAGTGCCTGTCCTCGATCTCACTCTGTAGAGCAGGCTGGCCTTGAACTCACAGAGCTCCACCTGGCTCTGCCTCCCTTGTGTTGGTATTAAAGGTGTATACTACCACTGCCCAGCTTCAGTTGTTTTTAGTTATTTTTTATAATAGCTTGTACAGATAGGCTGCGATATTCATCGTACATTTTTTGTTGATGTTGAAATGATTTTTTTTTCTGTTTTTGAGTCAAATACTTAAAAATCAGTGAATACCCAAAGATTGAAAGCTACAATATGGCTTACCTAGCAGTTGAAATTGCCAGATGCAAGCTGTGGTAACTGCTAGAGTCTGAACTTTCCAACCAGCAGCCACACTTTCTTATACCATCCACAGGACGTGCAGTACTCAGACATCGACTACATGGAGAGGCAGCTGGACTTCACCCTCAGCCCCAAGTTCTCTGGGTTTCCAGCCCTGATCAATCGCATGAAGGGCAATGGGATGCGGGTCATCCTCATTCTGGTTAGTTTGTGTGAATGTGTAGGCTGTGCTTGAGACAATGGATGGGCTTGATGGGGATCACCTTAGAGTGCCTGTCCTCTCCTGTTTCAGGAGAGAAATAAAGGTGTAATTAGTATAAGTGTATTTCTGGGAGTCAGGAAACCCTACAGTGAAATTACAACTGGGGACTTCCCTTTTCCACCCCCCTTCTTTGTAATCTTCAGTCTGAACTTTCACCTGCCTTGTGCTCGATCGCAGGACCCAGCCATTTCCGGCAATGAGACACAGCCCTATCCTGCCTTCACCCGGGGTGTGGAGAACAATGTCTTCATCAGATATCCCAATAATGGAGACATTGTCTGGGGAAAGGTATGAGCTTTATGTTGATCCAGCAAGACTCACCCTGGGCCAGGCACCGTGTTAGTGTGTCTGTGGGTGTGGTTTTTACTCTTTGTTTTTTGTCTCTGAATTTCTGCCATTCATTTTATAATCAATATTTATTGATTATTGATAACAATTAAGGAATTTGTAGAATCTTATTTGATCATTTTTCTGCCCACAGGTCTGGCCTGATTACCCTGATATTGTTGTGGACCCCTCTCTAGACTGGGACAGTCAAGTGGAGGTAAATGTCCTTCGTGGATGTTGATTAAGTCAGGAAACAAGAAATATCGGTGCCTGGCAGTGGACATGGCATGAAAACACACTTAGAACCTGTGTCCTTCCTGTTGCTTTTTTTTTCCTGATGATCTTATATACACATTTTGTTTCCAATTCATATCTAACTTTCTACTTTGATATCTGTATTGTTGTTATTGAGATTTAAAACAAAAAAAAGTTAGGTGAGATGTCCATGCTTATCATGGCACAACTGTGATTTGAAACCCAATCCTGTCTAAATCCAAGGTCCCATGGATGTTCAACTGGATGATGCCTCTAAAAATGATATTTTTTTTGATGAATAAAGGTACCTGTTATTTCTTTGGATATTACTTTTCTATAGGGTGTGTAGCCTTTCTATTTTGTGTTTGACTTTTTTTATTGCATTCCTTATGATTGCAGACAGCCTTTTCTACCGTTATAGTTATAAATCCTGTCTGATTTACATTGTCTAATGTCTCCCATCTTTGCTTTCACCTTGTTGCTACTGCCTTGTATTATACATTTGCTCTCTACTGGGAATTGATTTTTTTTCTTATAGCCTCTCCAATATTACATGCTCCTTGAGCTATATATTTTTCACAACATCAGTAAGCTTTTGTGGTTTAGGAGAATTTTACTCTATTTACCCAATGTATGAACACAACTCATTTCTCTGTTGTGAATTGTGGTTATGATGTCTGTGAGTAGGATTCTAAGAGTATGAAAGGGCTCTGTGGAGAGCCAGTGATTGGCCTGGCTTCTCCTCTCTCCTCTCCAGAAGCAGTGACTCTTTGTAGACAGGGATTACATCCATTTATGTATAACCTATGCATCTTTCCTAGAGGAGTTGGGAAGTGAGAGAGAAGGAGGCTATTTAGGCATCTACTCTGGTGAATCAGATGAAGACTCTGCTCTCTGTGTAGTCAGAGAATGGTGTAACAAATGGTGTTTACAAATTATCACATTCAAGGATCAGTTAGGTAAATGTATTAATTGAAATAGTCACAAACCATAGCCATTATGAGATCAAGTACTAAATACTCAGAAGATCATTAACAAGGACCCCTTTGCAGAACTCTTTCTTTACAATGTTTTATTCCAGCTAGTGTTCTAGGGTAGAGGAGAAAGCTCTGGCACAGCCGCCACAGAGCACTAAGAATCATAAAACACAGGATAATGATGCCCAGATACCTGGTGTTGATCACTGGGCCTCTGCAAGCAAACTGCAATACCCATGCTTATGACTATCCTGCTTGGCTATTAGAATGTGTATCTTTATTTTCTGGTACTACATAAAGCAGAACAAGTAGAAACTAACTTAAGCAGGTTTCAAACACTGTTCAAAATTATTCAGACTCAGGTCAAGATTGTTTTCTCTTGTTATTATGTAATTGTATCTATCTATCTATCTATCTATCTATCTATCTATCTATCTATCATCTATGTATTTATGTATCTATGTATGTATCTATGTATCTATGTATCTATGTATCTATGTATGTATGTATGTATGTATGTATCTATCTATCTATCTATCTATCTATCTATCTATCTATCTATCTATCCATCCATCCATCCATCCATCCATTCATCCATCCATCATCTCCAATCTCTCATTTATTATTTTGTGAGGATTTAAGCAGAATAGGTAGCTTCCTAATCTCTCCATCAGTTGTCAAAGAAGATAACTTGCATTTGGTGGTCCAGGCAGCCCATGTAGGCACATGAACATGTCAAGTCCTTTTAAAAGGGCCTTGTAGTCCCTATATTAATGATTGCATGAATGGACAGTTCCTTCTGGATACAGTGATGCTACTCTGGACTGTCCTCCCTCCATGCCACTTAGGGAATTTGGGCTTTTCCTCCTTCAGGGCAGTGGCTAGAAGTAGGACTGGAATGTTGGAGTAAATGTTGCCTGTTACCACAAATGCCAATGAGCAGAGTCAGGAACTCTGCACTTATCAGCTGCACTTTATTCAAAAGGCAGTCAATCAGGAATGCAGAAACTTATCATCCACACCATCTGCCTTCTCTTCTCATCTCCAACAGGCACATCTTTGGGGAATGGAAGCAAAGGCAGCCAGACATTCCAAATTCTATGCCTCTGGTCAGGTGGCCAGGTTCTTCTGTATTTTCCCTCATTATGATCCCTGTCTATATGTCAGGACTCACGTACTCCCGAGGCCACTAAGCCTCCCATTTGTCTGGAGGTGTCCACTAGAACAAACAAATTAGTTCAGCATATGAGGTGTGTGCTGAGCTATTTAAATTGTGTACACACAGATTCCTGTCTATAATATGAAGTGCAAATGTGCTCTTACACATTAAGGCAAGGTTGACTTGATTTACAGTTACATTCTACAGGGGATACAATTCTGACTCATACATAGCTGATAATGCCTGTATAATCTGATACTCCATCTACCCTTTCCCATATCCCATGTTTCAGACTTAGTGTGAGCTGAGTCTCTCTGTTTCTGGTGCAGGATTTTCTTTGTTAGTAGTGTCATAATTTCTACTTCCAATTTTAGTAGATACAATGCCTATGTATCACCATTATGATGTGTTGCACCCCAGCTCCCCGTGAAGCAGTGATGCATGCTGATCCATTTCTGATCCATTCTTCAACATCTTCTCTTGTTCTGTTTCTGGACCTGTGAGTTCTTACATAATGGACTCTTCTCTGGTGTGTGTAAGCAATATAGTGCCCTAGGAAAGTCTTGCTGTTATTCCTTACCACCCCATTATTTACTTCCTGATGCTTTCAGTTCTGTGAAGAACATAAAGGAGGCTTTTTGTTGAGACACAGCAAGGACTGAAATGTCCCACAATAAATAACAGGGAGAAGTATAGAGACTTTATGGATATTTGCTCTTTCTGAGTGGCAGAAATTCACAAGTAGACAGAGAGTACGGATTATTATTGATCTATTATTTTCTCCAATTCTATTAAACAATGAAGAGAATATGAAGATCAACTTGAAAATACAAGACAAGATCTTTGCTCTTAAAAAAGTATAAAATGTAGTCAAGGAGCAATACATTGGACATACTTTTCCAGTAAGATGTAGACAATGTTTTTATGATTTGGGGGAAAAGGAAGTGAAATCAAAGTGGAAGCTCCCCCCACCCGATGTCCCCCCATTTCATATTGCACATGGCTGAAAGCATCCTCTGATTTTTACAATCACAGCAAACAGAGAGCCATACTAGTTAGTCCAAGATCAGAAACATGC